>NC_135271.1:31932118-32235195 GCF_051311805.1 Agelaius phoeniceus | reverse complement strand
TGACTCACTTTTCTTCTTTTGTCAGTATCTCTGGGTTCTTTAAGGGATCTTATTGATCAGAAGACAATAGAGCTGACACTTTAATTCAGCACTATCCAGTCTATGCTTCTGCAATTCCTTGAAGTGCACTGAAATTCCAGAACATCCTACTTTTGATTAAAAAGTCGGCTCTAAAAATATTCAGGTTTGTCTCGGTTTCAGATTTTGAATATATCTGAAAACAGGAAGGGCAAGAAAGGAAATATTAGTTTAAAGAAACCCACACACTTTCAAACCAATGCTATTGTTCAGCCATACCACAAAAGGAATAAAAGGAATTTAAGGGAGAGTGTTGAATGAAAGAATCAAATGTTCACATTCTCCACAAGGGAGAATTCCAATTCTACCTAACTCCAAAATCATAAAACCACCCTCTTAATCATGACAGGATCTGAGGGGGGAAAAAAAAAAGAAAAAAAAAAAAGGAAATAAAAACTGTTAGCAAGCTGAGCAGCTTTTGTCAAGGTTGAAAAAAACTTTTACATGGTCCTAGGAGCCTCAAACTCTGCAATTGTCAGGTAACATCTCCTGTGACACAGACGTACTGAGGAACATGAGAGCAGGAAACAGACACTTATCAGAAGTGAAGTCTTAACCCAATTCCATCTGAGATGAACAATGAAATCACAACTCCTTTTAATGCTGAAGGAAATCTTCCACACACCACTTAGTCTATTAAGCTCTCCTCAACTGTATATAAGTAAAAATTTACAGTACTACTCCTTCAGACTTCCAAATATATAACCTAGAATATTACATAGCTTATATAGACTTAGCAAAATATATTAAAATATTTATATATCAGAAGCATGTGACCTCAAATAAAGCCATGATTGGATGAATGTGTCCTCTCCATTAAGCTGTGGTGATCATTACAAACCTACTCAAATTTCCCATATTTTATTCCTTTGCAATGTATGTCTTTTTCTGAATGAGAATTTTCTCCCAATCTCAGGTATATTTTAATGTTTTGTTGTGCAGAACTTTACATGATTTCTTCCACAATTTCATGAGTCTAATTAAGGTATTTATTAATGCTTTCTAAGAAGGTAATTCCAATACTGTGGAATTACCATATTTTCTTCTGAGAATGAGAAAGATCCCAAGTGTAAAACTTTCTCTATCCCTGGAGCAACAGGACTGAAACATTACCCTGGAGAACTCAGTCCAGAATTTTTAATTCTCCAGGGACACAATGTCTTTAGGCATTCAGACTGATTAATTAATAAAAATAGAATCTGGGCTATCACCTGACCTCGAAAGCAGAAGTTCTTCATTTTGTATCCAGCTCTCAGATTGCTACTATCACAATAAATCAATGTGCAATGCTTATTGCAGTTTCAGCAACGCTTATCATGGATTGTATACAGTCAGTACCTTCTATTAATTTTCTCTAAACAGAAGGCTTTTCCTGAGAAAACTATTGTAATGTAAACTACACTCTTTCATACTCTTACACTTTTTAGAAGGTTTAAAATACTGAAAGGACTATCAGGGGCATTCAAATTAATTCTAAAAGCATGAAAATGGGAGGCAAAACACTTGGCATCACTTGTAGAAACAAGATGTGATCAGATTTTAAAAAAAATATGGATGTCCGCTGTGTATGTCTGCTCTGCCTTAGAATGTGCACTTGTTGAAAATTATTACTGGTTTCACTAGACTGTCTTGTCTGAAAAAGTGCTCTCTCCTGTACTGTTTTGTTTACAAATGTTGTTCGTGGAGTGAAGTGTTGTCAGTGGAATGCTTGAATAATACTGTGGACATACTGAATATGAAACTGCTCTCTCACTGGAGAAAACGGGAGCAACTATGCCAAGTCATTAAAATAGGTTGGTTTCAAGTCAGTTTATGGGCACACTCAGGGCCATATAGGGTTTTTAATGAAGATTTCAATGTAATAATAAGATATTAAATCTTAATCTCAATCTAAGGTATATAGTACCTGTTTTTAAAAATTAATTAATTGAGCACAGAATTGTGGCACAGTTGAAGCAAATTTCAGGAGAAAGATGATTTGTACTGATGTTCTGGACTAGGCATTGAATGATCTTGGATCCATTCCCAGTTCTGCCCTCAACTTCATCTCGAGCCACATAAGCTTCTTTAGACAATACTGCAATGCTGTTTAGATATTTTAAGATGCACAGAGGTTTATGCTAGGGTTTTGAAAACACTTAACTACACTTGGCAATTATATCCTCTGGAATTTGGAGACTCAACCTCAAATGTGGCCTGTAGACAGATGATAAAGAGCACAGAGTCCTCGTTCAGACAATACTTGATCCAAGTCTCCAATTGACCACCACACCTCAGCAACTGAATCTAAGAGTTAAGTCAATACCTTCCCGCTGCTGGGGACAGCTCACTTTCTGTACCTGACAGAATTTAAATTCCTGTGATTTAGGGTGATTAGCCATCCCATAGTCACTAAGTAGAGAATTTTGAATGGATAACCCTCTGGTTACCAGAATAAATCCCATCATTTAAACATGGATATGAGTTTCTGGTTGAGGTTTCTACATCTTTTTTTTTTTTCCCCTCAGTATTAACGTCCTCTGAAGAGATTCTGACTCAGACAGCGTCAAACGAAAATTTTGAGCAGAATAATTTGTCATGTTGAAGCTAGACATATTCTCAGAGAAAATATGTAAATAATTGGGAGTTCACAAACATTTTCATTTTACTGCTTACTCACATAAGGACTCTAATTAGTGCAAATCACTAAAGCCCAAATCGCTGAAATCCACTGACAATAAGACTCTTATGTTCCTTAACTCTTTCTGAAGTGATTTAAAATTAATGTGCATGGCAGAGTAGATAGAACTCTAACCTAAAATCTGTACAGCCCTAGAAGGTCCAGAAGAGGGAGTAATTCCCAGATATTATTTTTTTTAAGAGGGAATAATGTGCAAGGTAACCTTCAGGACAAGAATGACAGCTCATATGGAATATCTTAGCTCCTTTAATTCAAGACTTTCTATATAGCCAATGAACTGGGTTACAACTGTAAGTAAAAGAGAAGAGTATGAGAACAACAGAAGATAGAAACCACAACTGTTGATATGGTAAGATCAGGATGACTAAATCCAGTGGACAAATACACTTTTGTGCTGATGTACTGGGTGCTTTCCAAGAATCACAGAACCATCAGGGCTGGAAGGGAACTCTGGACATTATCTATTCCAACCCCTTGCTGCCAAGGCAGGGTCACCTAAAACAGGTTATACAGGAACATGGCCAGGTGGGTTTTGAATATCTCCAGAGGGGGAGGCTCCACATCCTCCCTGGGCAGCCTGTTCCAGTGCTCTGCCACCCACAATGTGAAAAAGTTCTTCCACATGTTGAGGTGGAATTTCTTGTGTTTTAGTTTACAGGTATTGCTCCTCCTTGTTCTGCTGGGCACTGCTGAAAAGTTCTTGGAAAGCATATGTTCCTGTTAGCTGCAGACCCACACAATAACTTCCACAGGCCATAGAAACTTCCACACTAAACATTAGGCATGTGTATGTCCACTATTGATTCCCAATTTAAGAATGATATTCCTAATAGTGCAAGGCAGGGAAATACTGTTTCAAGCATAAATCAATAGTATTTAGGATGCCAAGATTGTATCACTTCTGGTGCCAAGCCCATGGCCCATCTAAATGTAGCAAGGTGGGACAAATTGCAATGGCCATAATAATCATTAACAAAAAAAGGATGCTCTAGTGAGAGTGCATTAATACCTTGAGAGGACATATCACTCCATTCTGGGAAGCAGTTACCTAAATATGACAGAGGTCAAGGAACTTAAATGCTTTTGAACACTGCACAAATCACCCCAATTGTTGGAATGATACTTGCATATGAACACATCAATATTGCCTGTATACAAAATAAATGAATAATTAAAATACGTAAAGAAAACAGCCTAAGCTGTTTGTTTTGCTATTTAAAACAACAGGTTTACATAGTGCAATGAAATATTTATTCACCATGTTTTCTTTTTGCTGATCTATTTTTCTGGATTGATTACCTCTGAAAGCTTTCCTGACATGAGCTTTTGTATGCTGACAAAGGCGAGGTGAAGTGAAGCATCTTGATTAGCTCGAATGCAGATCAGCTTCTAGGCAAGCTTACCAGAGCAAGAAGAACAGAGAGCGTGTGGTCAGGGAAATGCATTGATGCTAAATTAGGTTTTAAAGAGAAGAGTAATCCACCCTCATATTTTCACAGAAAAACTAGCAGATAATACTTACAACTGAGCTTTTAAATTTGGGGTCAGTTCTTTTGAGAAACAGTAACAAAAAGAATGGTTGGCTTTGATTGCTGTGAAAGCTGAAGGCATTCTGGCAATGTGATGCCTCTCACTGAGCAGGCTTCAAACCACACCCATGCCTGGACTCCTAAGACCCCCTGACCTTGTCAAACTTTCATTATACTGGACTGAAACTGCATCACTGTACATTATCTATACACGTGTCCCTGAAAAAATATATTTTAACAAAATCCCACAGTTTTATGACTATTTACTGAGCTTAAAAGGCAAATAGACTCATTGAACTACTTCTGCATAATATATTAACATCCTCCAAAGGATTATGTTGCCCTTCCCATACATGAGGGTCTAGCTCTACTGTTAAATTCAACCTTCTAAAGCCTATGAAAACCACAGCTTACACTGTGCAGGAAGATGCACAACTGTTTGGCTGCCATTTTAAATACTATTAACCAGGTGCTTTCTCTGTGCTTCCCTTTCCAGTTTAGCCCACTGAAGTTTTAGCAATTGTTGGGGCACAGATTTTAAGTAGCTATGTGTTACCTCAGTATCAGTTTATTATTTCATAATTTATTAAAAATATGCAAGTACCATTAAAATTATTAATAAATCATCTAAGTTCCTACTGACACAAGCTCCAACAAATAGCTATATTACCCAAGAAATTAAAGAAGAACAAAAAAAGTGCCAACAAAAATGTGACAAATTTGAAGATCTATTATAGATGTTATGTTCTGTTGAGGAAAAAAAATTATGTTGTCTAGGATGAAAAGAACGCCATTCCAATAACAATCCTCAGTAACTACAGAGTCTGCTTAAGTCAGTGCCAACTAGTTGCTGAACAGTTTACAGGGCACCTGGGGAGGATTTTAGGCCTGATCAGTCTCTACCACAATCTTGATCTTGTGCAGGCCACTGATCATGCAATTTATCTACCTTACAATAACTCCAATTTATGCTGATTTTTAATAGCTGTAGTAGCAGCATTTTAAAAGGAATAATGTTTTTAATTAATAAAATAATTAACTAAATACCAAATAAAGAACTTGCTAGCTTTTTCTACTTTGACTACCACATTTTTCACTGTTAATTTCCAATATTTTGCTATTAATTTCCAATAGAGATTTCAGCCAAATGAATGTGTACTCATTGCTCGATAACTCCATTTGACAGCTTCTATCTAGCAAGATGTATCAAAGCAATTTTCTTACTACAAAACAAAACACATGGATTATTTTTCTCTTTCCCCATCCTCAGGATAAATACAAAATACAGATTTTAAGAAATGCAACACAGACTAAGGATGAGGTTGAATTTGATAACAGATCAGACGTGCTACAGCACTGAAGGGTCACAAGAGCCATCTCAGCTCTTCTACCAAAGTGCCTAATTCAAATTCTAGTGCTCAACTAAGTCAGTTTATTATTCCTTTCACATTTCTATGAATATTACAGACCACTGTACATGATAATTTGACTTCAAAGCTACCCACTAAATTGAGGGAGGAAATGCCCACCTGACCTCATGATGTCGCAGTTTGTGGCTGCAGGAAAGTACTTAAGCAAACCATTTAAGATGCATGTATTTAAGATTTCCTAAAGCAAATTTTTAGCAATTAATTCATAATGGGAATAGATTTTTTTAAAATTCCATTCCTTACTACTGGTAAAACAACCAAAAAATATAGGTTGGCTGCTTGTTCTCATCAATACATCAGTTCCTTGTGCGTACATATAATTGTCACCAGAAAGAAAGAATAGAAGCTTGAAGGTCAAAGATTATAGGGAAGCCCAAAGGAAATAAAATGCCAAATTTCTACCCATGCTTATAGGAACATAAAGGATTACAGTCTGAACAATATTATCTTTTTACCTCATTATGAAATCTTGCAAACATTCCACCCTTGCAGCTCAATTGCCTTTAGAAAACAGTCATTTCAATGAAAATTTATGATCTCTAGTTCTGGCTCTAGAAACTAATTATTAAAAATATTTTTTATGCAAAAAGAAAAAACAAAACAAACAAACAAAAAAAAAACCCAACCAAAAAAAACCACCCTAAAATCAAACAAAACAACCTCCCCCCCCAAAAAAAACCAACCAAACAAAAAACAAACAAGTAGAACAACCAAAACCCCCCAAAACATAAATGTGCTCTACAGACATTTAGATAGGCCTCTTTCTGCATACATCCTTAAGGTCATGGGGTTGTTTTAATGCTTTTTGAAGTGTTCCATTTATTTCACACTACAGGGACAATGCAGTTACTATGTTTTCACTAATAGCAGGCTCTAAGAGAAAAAACCAAAAACTGAGCCAATGATAACTTTTTTTATCTTCAGCTAGGCTGCAAACCCTGAATTCATTCCTGAACATCGAAAATGTTCATCTTTGCAAGTCTGGGAAAAAAGTGTAAAAAACCCCGAAGCTCTAGGAATCTGAACAGAACCAGAAAGTTCAAGCACCTCCTCTAGTTCCAAAGCACCTCTGCTGTAGATGTAAGAACTTAAGGATTTTGCCTGGAATATAAACAGAAGCTGCATTCGCACCTACGATTTCATATGGGCAGAAGTTTCTCTTCTGCATAGAAAGATAACCAAATTCTCTCTTATATTTTCTAGTTACTGCTCTGTCCCTCTCCTATAAATCAGGTGGCAAAAAACCACGGCACACTTACTCAATATAGTCATGGTACAAATATAACACAGGACAGGAAACAGCCCTCACACATCTGCCTCAACATTTGGGACTTTATCAAAAAGAATGTAGAGTAGAGCAGAAATTGGCATTGCTCTACCATGTAAACATACACCACCTACAAAATCTTCCCAAACCATCCATTTTACATAATGACTCTTTTTTCTGGAAGTATCTGGGCAAAAGACAAAACAAAGATCTTGAATTAATTAATAAAATTTTGTAGTATTGTGTGTTTTCTCCATTTTGAAAGCTGTGCTGCTAACACAAAGAATCTGTTATTAGAATGTCTTATAGCACTGACAGAAATTATTTAGGAGTAAGATTTCACATGTAAAGTTCACAATGACATTTTTCCTATGCTAAAATTTAATTCAAGAGGCATTTGCTGCATTTTAATAAAATGTGTCACTGATTTCAGTATTTTTTATGATTCTCTGTGGGAAATGGAGAAAATTTTATTTTACATCCAATTTAGTTCCCTTGCTCAGGCTTTAAGATATATTCTGGTTTTGAGTGCCATTTTCAAATTATCTGCCAATCTCTGTTCTCAGTACTTACTCTTGCTAAGAGTATTTTTTTTTACCATATGTTCACTATTACTCAACTGTTAAATGTATTTTGAAATGCATTCTTTGACTGAGCATCTAATTCAGGAAAGAGTTATGTGTTCTTATGTTCCCTGATCTCAGGGAAAGAACAGGTCATTGATCAGATTGCTTTCCACACTCAATGTATATCATACGGCTCAGCTTAACCTTAGATGATTTCATAACTGGTTTTGCATGAAGTACTTGTATGCAGAAGGTTTATTAGATTAACTAATCTATTTCCCAGCTAGGGAAGACCTTTAACATCACTTTCTGACTTCCAGTTATGAGCCAGGAATTGGGTATGACAAAACAAGATTAACATCCACATATTTACCTGAAACCCCAGAACCCAGGACGCACTTCACTGCTTGAGACAGAGAGAAGCGTTATTCTTTTGCCTTAATTTTCTCCATTCAGGAAGGGAAGAAATATGAGAATTATACACTTAGCACAGACCTAAAATAATACTATAAACACAAGAATTAAAGTCATACTTTATTCACTGAAATGTTAATCACTGAGCCGCATCAGCTTTAGCATCCTCAGCATCTCAATGCAAAATTTATCACATTTGGAAAAGGATGGGAGGGGAGAGAGGAAAAGGAGGAAGAGAAAAAAATTCAAACACCCATATAATAATAAATAATAATCCCATTTTTACTTCATGTTAGATCTCATATACGATATTCTATCAATTTCTCCTTATCCCTGGACAGTTCTTTCTACCATTGCAGTTTACCTCCAACTGATACAGATAATTTTACTCCTTCAGATAAATTTTCCCCATGCAACTTTTTGACAAGTTCGCTGTATAGTTGTTAATAAAGGATACATTAGTTTATAGGGATGGAAATAAGCCAATTTGATGTCAATATTAAGATAAGTAGGACTGTTCCAAGTAACTGCACAGCATTTTGGCTACAGTTTAGTGGTGTTCATGGAGAAAATACGCCTTGTGTTAAACAAGACATCACAGGAAACGACCATCATAGTCTCTCCTTAAAATCTCCAACATTAAGAATAGTTCACTGAAGATGAATAAAAACCAGCTAGAATAAGTCAATCAGGGCTAACTGCTAACAATGTATTCTGTTTACCCAAACATTTAAAGGCAGGGAAAGGGAGAGCTGATATCCCAATCACCTGATCCCATCCAAGCATAACATGCTTTAAATAGAGCTATGTAAGTTCTTTTTATCCCAGTCTTCCTGTGGTGTGAATGATTTTTTACATCATCATCCAGAAGTCCTTCCTCTGAATCCTCATTCAGTTGTAGCTCTGGGAGGAGACTAAGTCTGGATAGTCTTAAATTGTACATATGCAATCTTGCTCATAATAAAGAAATGGATTCCTAGTTTTAGTGTTCTTGAAAGGTTATCACTCAATGTAACCCCAAGAACACTGTAAGTATTGCAGAGCAGGTTAAGTTGCAAAGTGTGATTCTGCTTTATGACCTTCACAATTATTTTGTCATTCAACCTAAGGTAGCTCACAAAACTAGTACTAACTTAGACTTAATACATATGAAAAGGAAATCAAGGTTATTACTGTCTACAGAAATGAAGAAATCCTCGCAAACAAAACACATGAGGTAAAGTATTAAATAATTCATGTAGTTGAGCACTTTGCAAAAAGTGCTCACTGTGAATTGCATATGGATATCTGGTTTTATGACTGGAAAACTGATCTTGAAACACCAGAAAAAAACCTCATGTCATTAATTTTAAATTCAAAGCAATATTGAAAAGAATTGTATGAAGATCAACAAATAACTACAATTATTGTGGAAAATTATGAATAAAACATTAAATTGCAGGCTGTAAGCCCCTGGGCACTTTGCACCATTAAATGCATTTCTATTTTTATATCTCAGCTCTCTCTGAAAAAAGAAGAAAATGAAAAACTTAAAAAGAAAATTACGGTTCTCTTACGTTCAGCAAGAGAACCTTGAACACTTTCTTTGTTATGAATAAAAATTACATAGAAATGAAACTCATCTTCTAATATAATATCGTTTAAGTACAAAAAACAGGAACTTCTTCAACAAGAAGGAAATTGGAGGGCAGAAAATTTCCAATATAGCATGTACATCTTTGGGTACAATACATATATTCTGATGCACCAATTTTTCTGAAATTGGCATTGTATATACAAAAATACACCTCAAGAAGATATAAGTAATCTTTAGAGATTCAACAGAAGCAGCAATTACAACCATTACTTTCTCTTCTTATCAGGATCTCATGGTCCCTTGAAAATTTAGTTTGAAGGTCACTCTGATTTCTAGATTAATTAGATGGGAAAACTGTATGATGCCTTGATGCATTCTATTTTATGTCTGCTGTTTAGACCAGATAAATTAAGGTTTTTTTCCATAGGCGTACATGTTGTCTATGGTCTAAATTTATTTATTTGGGGCATAAACCTTTTTTTGGTATCATTTTATGTCATTTCTTTATGTAACAACTACTGTTTCAATGAGTATGATGTCAGTGGTCAGTGTTACAAAGGTCCTTGCTGTAAAATGCATTACTCAGAGAACTCTTTCAGCTTCATCATGTAAACAATGTTCCATTTCTTTATAATGGTTGAGTTTAAACATTTATACTTATCTCTATCACTACAGTGCAGTGTTTCTACTTTCTGATTCTTGTTAAAGCTGATAACCTTTTTCTTTGTTTTAAATCTCTGAACTCAATTGTTGTGGACTTACCAAGTAGCCACTTCCTTCTGTTCAGTATGCCTTTTTCAAACAATTGTTTTTCAAGCATTTAATATGAATCATTGCAAATTTCTGTCCAGTGGCCTGATTGCTAACATCCAAGCCAACCTTAGCCAAAAACGTTGGCCTTCTAAAACCAGCTCAGCTGCACATGCTTCAGTACAAACAAGGTCCTGTGCAGTGCTCAGTTCTCCTCCCCTAAGGCAGAGACAAGACAAAATAATTGTGCACTTGCTTTTTAAATCTAAAAATAGTTCTATAGGTGAATTAACCGTGAATTCAAAATCAAGTACAAGGGAGATAACGCAATCACATACACAGCACATTATTAAATTTACTATTATTTATTGCAAGATCAATGTGTGGTCTGATTTTCAGCTTCTCTCCTATACCAAATCTATTTCATTTTAGCAAGCTCTATCCTGATGCAAGACATTGAAGTCTCCTCACCCTCTTAAGCCTATTTCACAACATTCAAAAACCCTCTTCTGATTTATTTTCCAAATTTATTACTGACCAATAAACACAAAAAAATAACACATCTAGGTCTAATTCCGTATTGGTCAAAGTTAATGACACCCCTATACAGAACCCAGGAGGCTCCTAACTTACAAAGGAAATTACAGGTTTTGTTTCACAAATGAGAAACTCTTCTACATTCATTTACTGATAGAAAGTTGACTACATTGTTACTGAACCAAAAATACTGACTGGATCTTATAAATACAAAACCAACTATACCTTCAAAGGCCAATTACTTGCTGTTTACTTGTAACTTGTGAGGACCTTCAGAACAAGCTGGAGCTGTTTTAAGATCAGCCCTTGAAATAGAAAATGGGTATTAAAAATGTTGGACAATACGATCATTGAACACCTCACTTCACGCACAACATGCTTTACAGGCATTTCCAACATCCAATGAGTAAAGTAATGCTGAAAAAGCTGCAAAAAAATCTACCATTTTTCAAAGAGAGCAGGAAAATTCCAGAGCACAGGCAAATCCTAGAACTGTCCTGGATAAATGAAAAGTCGGTCAAGTTTACTTTTTTGCCCCACATGGTGGCCAAAAGACAACTAAGGAAGATTGGAGAAAAAGAATAAAACAATCTTTAAATGTATTGAAAAAAATAATCTCAACAATAATTGAATCCATTTAATTAAAAAATTTATTCAAATGCTTAACTAAAGTTTGAAATAATTTTCTGAGTCATATGTGGGTCAAAAGTTGAGACTGGAATCTGAAGAGCCAGTGTCAAAATTTAGCCTGAAACTTTAGATAGAACATTTGCTTTGTACAGTTACCAGCAAGAGCTAAAAATATATGTGATAAAGATGGAAAAATAATAAATTTTGTTAACTGTTTTTTTTAATTGCACCTTCATGTAGAGAATTCATATTCCATTGGTATAGCTAAATAACTCCAAATAACAAAATACCTGGTAGGACTGTGCTGTAATAGAGAAGTGCTTCTAAAGGCACATAAGTGATAAGTTTATCACTGAGCCAATGCCAAACATTGAATAGTACTAAAAGAAAAGTGCTGTCTACTTTAAGAGACCATAAGGCTTTAAAAACTGATCTTAAAATGCAAGAGAAACAACAGATATAACCCATGTTATGCTGAACCTTCTTCTGCATAACTGACATTAAAAATTTCACAGTAATTTAATTTTTTTACTATTTTAATACCAAAAGTAATTATATTTTTACTACTATATATTTGATCATAGAACATATTTAAGGAATTTAATGAATTCTTGCAGAGAAAAGTTAATGTCACTAAGACAACACCATAGTAGAAACCAAACCAGTATTCTGAATAGTTACTAACTGAGGGTGACTGCAATTGTTTCAGTAAGGGTATCTACAATGCACTGTAGGCAAGAATATTGACATTAGAGAAATTATCACTATTTCAGACTGCATAGGCAAACTACTTCAAGAAATGTCTAAAAAGCAGCACTTGGGCCTTATAAGTAGCACCATGAAGCAGGGCATTAGGAGTGAATTCTCCATAGACAAAATCACTGCAGTGTGCTCTGTGCTTATAAAAGTGTCCCAACCAGAAAGTGTCAAAATTTCTGATGAATTAGAGACAAGTGCCTCTTGTCCTTGCTTTAAAAATGCACATTTATTTCCTGTTTCCTTTAAAATAATAATTGAAGAACTACTTTGTGATGATTACTGTTAAAGAGGGAGAAAATAAAGATGAAAAAGCAAAAAAGGAGATGACAGGAGCTGATTCACAGACAGATCATGTTCAGTGTTTCTTGCTCACTATAGTTCCCCTGACAGCAGAAATACTTTGTATGCCAACTTCTGATTAGCATGAGTAGAAATACAGCATTAATTCCCAGAGGGATGTTAGACATTCAAGGAGAGCAGATGACTGATCATATAAACAGCAGCAGACAATATATTAATAAATCAGCAGTATTTCCAAGAGTGCTAAGTGACACTTGGCAAGTGACATAGTATCTAACTTCACAATACACATTACTGATGTTCTTGAATTGCCAAAAGGAAGCAATAGTTCACTCATATTAATAGTATTTTCTGCTTTAGTAGGTTCCAAGAGTACCTCTACTGGAGCCAACTCAAGTCATCTTCTATCTCAAATATGACTCAGCTGTCCAAGACCATTCCCACCTAATCTTATAATAATACCTTTTATTTTCATTATCATCCTTTTGATATTCAAGTAATACCTGCCTGATTGGCATAATTCAGCAATGGAGCGCAAAACATCCTTATACAGAATCCTAGGCTATGTGCACATTTTCTGAGATGACATGAAGGCACTAGGCACTGACTTTACAGAACATCATAACTGATGGAAAAGCTGTTGCTGCTCATAAAATCATAAAATTAAATATAAAGCCTTTCCCAGACAGCTGGAGAACAGGTTCGCTCCGGCCATTTATATCAGATAGCACAAGGGTCTCAAATTATGTAAAAATGATTCATGGTAGCTACCATACAGATGGTGTCCCCCTTCCTTTGGGGTCCAATAGGATAGGGTAAAGTAATACAATTTGCAGTAGGCCTCAAGTGTTCACAAAACAGAGGGGAGAGAAGAGGGAGGATAAAAGTCAAGCCACAGAACAAGTGCAAGTTCTTCATCACTCCCATGTTCACCTATAGTCTGAGTGCCAGAAAGGGTAGGGACCAAGAAGAAAAGCTGTGGTGTAGAAGTCTTTGATCCTCTTTTCCTACTAGGAATCTACATTGATAGTCAGAATACTAATGCTGCTAAGTTGGAGCAACTACAGAGGCATCACATCAGTCAGTCAAAATAAATCCACTCTGTTTTGACACACTGCATAAATTACGTCCTCTTATGTACTACCACAGAAATAGGATAAAGAAAAACAAGCTAAACCTGACGCCAAGTGTCATTTCTCTGGAGTATAACACAACATTGTCCCACTTGCCATATTCACTAGGGAGATGAGTGAAATCTCCACAGTGCCCTAATACAGCTGTTCACTTGACACTTTCCAGGTAAATTGATGAACTTAGGTTCAATTCAAGTGTTTGTCACTGCCAGCCTGGAAGCTGCTCCAGAAAATAGCATTTTCTGAGATAACCGACCTTGAAGTTCAGCTAACTGATACTGCCTTAATCAATCAAAAAATTGACCCAGCAAATAAACTGGTAGGTTTGTCTATAGCCAACCATATGGTCATCCCAACAAGCCTGCCCGTGAATTTGTCAGTAACTCATAAAATATTGCACAGCATTAAGAAAGCTGCTGGAGCTCTGGCAATAAAGTAATGTTGAACAGCTCCTTTCTGTACATGCCTGGATTTATTTCCAAATGAGACAGCACAAAATGTATCAAATATACATAAGAAACTGAAAATCTCAGTCCCTCAAGTGAGTCAGAATCCCTTTGTGTTGCTTTAGCCACATAGAGATCAGAAACAAACTCAATTTCCCCAGCCAAAAAAACTTCCCTGTGGTTGCAGAACTCATACGCAGTCCCTCTGGCAGACACAAAGCTGGCACTTCTATTCCAGCTTCCAGCCTCAGAACAGAAGCACAAGGGGCACTGCTGGACTTTCTGTCTTCTCTGTTGGCAGGCTGTTATTTAGAGGACAGTTGAAAGACTTTAGATTATCTCCAAGACTGCTCCAAACTGCACCAAGTTGGCATAAATCTAGTCTGGGAATCAAATGGGACTGCAAAACTCAAATACTCCAATTTTTTTTCTCAGATTTGACCCATTAGTTACCAGGTATTCTACTTCTTGCTCACTCAATCTCTCTTCCTGTTGCAATTTCCAAGATCTTCCCGGCCCTTTGAATATGAAAATTTAACAATGGCATTAATAAAGGAGGTCTTAATTACTGTGAATTCTTAAGTTATCTTAATTCAAAGGAAAAATATTAGTAGGGAAAAGAGATTAGGTGTCCCCCTAAATCATCACATTTGAGCTTTAATCTCAAACAAACCAGGCAGACTGAGAGAATACTTTTTTTATCTAGTTTTAATAACCCCTACCTATTTTCTCAGATTCCGTCTCTACATACTGAACTGTTTCCTTTTTTTCTGCTGGAACACTGCTTGGCTCACAGAGTGGCAGTTATGTATAATGATTATGGGATGCACTGCACTCCTCAAATAGATGCTTACCTTTACTTTTAATTCCTTAACAGCTAGGCTGCTTTCTAACTTGCAATTTTTGTTGTGTGTGGCTGGCAACACAATATGAGCCTTTTGCACCAAGCTTCTTTTTCCTCAATGCTCTCAATTTTCCTAAAAAGCTGTTTGTAAAATGCCATGCAAATTAGAAGAGACTGAGAAACTTCTGTGGGTGGAGAACATGTTAAAATAATATATTCATCCCTAATGGCAATGTCGGAATAACTGTGCTTTGCCCTTAGTCATGGATTGGAATCACACCTATCAGCCAGCAACATTATGCACAAACGTTTTCCCCCTCAATAGCAGAGGATTGTACAAATATTAACTGGTTAACTGAGGGGCAGCTGCTCTGCAAGGGGAGGTGAGCTGCAACAAGCCCAGCATCCTAAAACCCTTACAAGAGAGTTACATTAAATAAGGCTAATATAAACAAAATCAGGTTTTCAGAATACTTTTTTGCTAACATGAAAGACAATTAGAAAGGATAAAGGGCATAAAAGAAACAGTATTCGAAATATCTACTCATGCAGTATTCTCAGTATACAGATTATCTGATATCAAAGAACAGCAAGAAAAAAGACCCAATAAGACATTATTAATGCTATCTAATCACACTGATTCATACTAGACTGAAAAATCCATTAGAAATACTTAATAAGGAAAGATAAAATTAGTTTCTTCTATACTTAATTCCATACACACATTTATGGCTGCCCTAAGCCCTTTATGAAACTTAATGCCATCTTCAAGCCCTTTCCCACTCTTTATTAAAACTTAGAGATCTTACATGTGGAAATGTGTATTAATGATACATTAAGACTGCAGAGTTATAAGAGATAAATCAGAAATATTTATTTCTCACATATGCACTCCAATGGACCTTGACACAACATTACTTTTTGCTGTGTGATCAACTCTATCTTTACATATGTAATAATATTACTATCTTAAGAATCACGCACTTTGAACTTTCTGGCTTTAAAAGGAAATCCGAGTCCTTACCAGTGCATTGATAGAGACTTCAGACTCCATTAATTTTTATCTTCTTTAGACCAGAATGAAGGAAATATTGTCAACTACATTTGAAGGGACAAAACACATGTTTTCTGTTTTTTAAAGGCAGTTAAAATACATTCAGAGTAAACTCAGGAGAGTCTTTCCTATAGACTCAAAGGCTGGAGAAGAACTACTCAGCTTGTCATCAGCAAAAGTAAAATGCAATTACAGCTGGAGAGGAGGATTTTAAGCTGAGCATGGAAGCAGATAGGAACATCTGAAAGGTGAAATGACTACACAAACACCAAATCGACTGACACACAGTGTTTTCCCTAGGCAATGAGTATCATAGGTAAAAGTCTGAAGTGCAAGAGGAGCACAACCTGTCTGCAGAAGGCATGACTCCTAGAATGCTGACAGGAAAATTCTGCTAGAGGCACTTCTGTAATTTATTGTTTGTTTTGCCTTGGGGAAGTGGGGAGACAAAACAACAAATGGATATTTTATCACTGTACTGAAAATGTATTCAGTTTCCTAAACAGGCATATATTTTAGCTCTACCATTTTTTTCTGTTCACAAGAAAGCTAGTCTATGAGAGAAATCATGGCATTTCATAGCAATGACAGTTGCCAGTATCTTAACTCATTAATTGACTTCTTGGTTCCTGTTTTCCATATTTAAAATTTCTCTTGTCTTTTTCACTGTTATTTTTTAACCTTCTGTTTTCTTTTTTTTCTCTTTGTTAAAGTGTATTCTCCGTACTTAGTGATATTTCATTTTGCCAGACAAGATAATTTGGCATCACTTTCTTATAGAATCACTAAGGTTGGAAAAGACCCTCAAGGTCACAGAAGCAATGACTGGTCTGAACTGGAAGGGATTCACAAGGATCATCAAGTCCAACTCTTATAGGCCCATACAGGGACTATACCCACAACCTTGGTGCTTCTACTGCCAGGTCAATACTAAGATCATCAAGTCCAAGTTTGTAATCACAGAGTTACTTTGCAATACTTTGCATTTATATTATACTTTTTACTTTGTATTATTTTGGGGCAAACAATAAGTTTTTGTATTTTTGTTGGCAACCCCAGAGCTAATTAGTCTCTTGTTGAAGTGGGGAGAATTCATTCTGACCAGCACAGAGAATGCTTTCTTCTCTCCCATCTGAAGATGCAACCAGTTCTATGTGTATAAACAGATAATTCATATTTCCATAGGAAAGCATCAACATAATTTCTAAATTCAGATGACTTTTAAGTATTAACTACAAGCATATACAAGGTGAACTTTGTCCTTTTTTTGAGTTCTTCATAAAGCAAGGACACAACCTAAAAACTTTCCTGAATGACAAGTTTTTCCATAATGTAATTCTAGATACAGAGTAGGGTTCAAGTTTATTATCCACATGAGATCCATAACCTATGAATACAGTACTGTTAAAAAATGTCATTCCTTTCATAAAGTATATACTTTCCAGCTGGGTGCAAGTTAAAATAGTTTGATACTTATGTTCTTGTGAAACTAAAGTGCAGATGGACGTAAAATTTGTCATGGAGCCCAGAAAAAAAGACATCTCCAGGGTATTTTTTTTCTACTACAGCAGGCACATACAATTCAATATGTGCTCCAGAGCATTTAGTTCTTCTAAAAACAGTGTCAGCAAAATTTCTGGGTCTCTTTCATAAATATTTTAAAAATGTTAATCAGGCTGAAACATGAATGTTTTTTAGCAAGAAGGCTGTGCCTCATCACTGAAGGTTTAGCAAGAGGAAAGCAGCACAGAGTTGCAGCTAAGTAGATTCCAGCAACACTTTTATTGCACACATAACTGGATCAACATTTTACTAATAGAGTTAAATTTCAAGCATTCAAGAAGCTCAAAGTCCTGACATCCTGGAGTCTCACACAGAATACATACATATTGCTGACATTGCAAGCAATTTGCCTATGGTACCTCTCAAAGACACTCAAAAATCTGTACTACAATATTGTTGCCTGAAGGGTGTCTCTCACTTTCAACAACTCCAGAAGCTATATCAGAGAATTTGTCTGATTTACAAAAAACAATTTTATCAAGTTTTACTTTAAAAAGCATCCATTACAGCTCACATGTTTAACATAAACCTGCAGCTAGGAACATCAACAAGTCCAGCAAAATAACACACCAATGTCATTTCATATAATAATATATTTTATATAGTAACACACCACGGAGAATGCCACCTGACATGCAAAACTCTACAGACCATACCACTGTATTTCTATCACTGCACAGGAGTTACTAATTTCAGTAATAGCAGCATTACTGAAAAATGTTGCTTTGGCACACTGAATCCTATGACATCTACTTCTTGACTAAAAGCTGCACTCTTCATCAGTGTCTTTTCCCCTTAGGCATATTAAAGTCAAATTTTGAATTTATGCTATGCTGTCTCTCTCTCCCTCTAAATTATCTAAATATAGGAGTTTAAATTGAGGTGGTTTTTTTTTCCAAAAGACTGCACACATAACCAGATTTCAGTTTTTTCTTTTACATATCAATTTCCTAATGCAGCAAAAAGGAAGAAAAACATTACCTATCCATTGATAAAATGAAAACAGACATCCTAGGCAGGTGTTTTTTTTCTGTTTGTGGCTCTTTCTCATATGAAGCCAATCAGAATTTTTTAGCAGTCTCATGCTAATGACATGTTTACTTTATGAATACTAAGTTAAATCACAATGCCTGTAAAAGACTGGTCCCCAGGTTACACGCTATCAATCTCATTTCATGGCTTCATTTTTTTTACAAAAGCAACAGCAAATCAGAGAAGCTCCAAGGAGGCTCACGGCAGTTTTACACCAGGCTCTTTACAAACATTAAGGACACAGTCTCCAGGGCAGGGAGCTTACAAAAGAACACTCTGCTCCTAGAGGATCTGGGCACACACTCTGAGTGGCCCAACTGCTGTCAAGCCTTGCAAAGTACTTATTCACATAGATATAAATGCTTCTGATTACAGTTCTACTGAACTAATTTTAAACCACTTAAACACTCTGCATTTAAAAGCACAGAACTTCTGGGCTGACAACAGTCCCAACTTCCCAATAGCTCTGCAGATGTGGCTATTTCAGGAGTCACTGGTGAGAGAATGGCTTTAGCATGAGGTGCTGGGACCTGCACAGATGGGAGCAGATGAGGCAGGATGTGTCATTTATATCAAAGCCCTTGGCCAAACACCAAATCAGTCTCCATCCCAGTCTGACTGGATAAGGTACACTAAAAACAAACAATCCTTACAGAAAAAGTTTCCGGTTTTCCATGAGGGAATGATGTAGTCAGAAGTGTCAGCCTCCCTGTTTGCTGGGATGGGGGCTCTCCTCCTGATGTGCTGCTGCCTTCGTGGGTGGGGGTGGCCAGTCGTGCCCCACAGGCTGCAATCTGCACAAAATGCAGCACTGCCACACAAAGACAGCTTCATATGTGTGAGTAGGGGAAGGGCTTTTCACATCCAGTAACCTCTGGGTAAGCCAGTAGGGGTTTTTTCACTTGAAAAAGCTGCACATCCTTGATTGTTGCTAGACACTATGCCCATGCCCTTGTGCTGGATTCAGATGGGGCAGTTAATTTTTGTCGCAACAGCTGGTAGGGAGCTGTATTTGGGTTTGTGCTGAACACAGGGTTGTTCATATAGAGATGTTTTGTTATTGCTGAGCAGGGCTTACACAGAGACAAGGCCTTCTCTGCTTTTCATAGGGCCGTGCTGGAGAAGAAGTTTAGGGCTCATGGGAGGCTGGGAGGGGACACAGCCAGGACCAGCTGAGCACAGGGATATCCCACACCACAGGGTGTCATGCTCACCATACAAACCTGGGGAAGAAGGGGGAAGGGGAGGTGTTTGCAGTGACAGTGTTTGTTCCCAAGTCTCCTTACGTGTGGTGCAGCCCTGGCTGTCCTGGATGTGGCTGAGCACCAGCCTGCCCATGGGAGCTGCTGGATGGATGCCTTGCTTGGCTCGGTTTGTGTGCACAGCTTTTCTGGTACACATTAAACTGCCTGTACCTCAATCCCTGAGTTCTGTATCTTTTACCCTTCAGTCCTCTCCCTGATCCTGCAGGTGGGCAGTGAGCAAGTGACTGTCTGGGGCTTGGCTACTGGCTGGGGTCAAAGCACAATAGTCCCTAATAGCACAAATGGTTGTCACACAAATACAGGACTAGAAAGACATGATAAAAATTACCAAATTCACTTGAAAATATTAAAAATTAATGCCTTAGGTCTCTTTCACTTTTAAAATCTTTAATGCATTATGCAAGCCAGACTATTATTTTTAAATTCTTAAGATAAACGCTCTGGTGTATTCTCCCTGCCACAATCCTCAGGTAGCTGCTTACCCCAGCCTGTGAACAATTTGAGCTGAAAGGAAAGCCATACTGACAGAATTATTACTTTTTCCTTATTTAGTATTCTCCCTATAACTCTCCTTGTTGAATAACCACGCTCAACTTAAACCTCAATAGAGAAAACAAGGAAATCTGTAATAGGTTTTTGTGAATCCAAACATTTAGTTTTTCTAATTAAAGAAAGAGTGCAGCAATAAATAAATAAAATAGGCGCTGTGGTGGGGACTGCCTGCCACAGCTGACAAGGATTAGGAGACACACTCCAAGCACAGCTGGCTCAGAACAGCATTGCTGCCAATCTCCATGGTTTGGGAAGGGAAGGAAGAGCAAGAAGGGAAGATTGATGCATGCTAAAAATCCTAATCCTGATATCAAACTCTTCTTGGATTATTTTTAAGGTTTCCTTTTAATACCAAAAGTAATGCTCATGTCTGAAATGATGTCCCCATGCATTCTAAATAACAGCCCTCACATTTTAAAAGAATTCTGAATCCCATCAGGACCACTGGCTGCAGCAGGGTTATTAACACACTGTGGAAAACTCATCACATTCTTGTAAAAATCCTTTTCCTACAATACACGGGGGAGATGAAAGCAAAAATACCATGGATTGGCAATAAAAATGACAAAGTAGCAAAATTGTGAGGCTCTTCAAATGAGTTCACTCACCCAATCAATTTTAACTCAAGCCTATACAGTCACCACACTGACTCTGTGAGGTGGAAGGTCTTACAAAAAATTAATGAGACTGTGGATATTATTTCATGACCTGCTTCAAAGAGTATAACTAAATGCTGCTAAAAGATTGGCTCAGTATTCCCTCTACCTCCAGTTCTCAAAGAAATATTCATTCTGTGTGAGCAGAGACCAGAGAGTAGTTTCATGTCTTCTACAGCAGGCCCCAAACACATGTAATGCCCAAGGACTACCACCTCCAGTTAGCACTGCCCTTTACTTTCTAAGGAGGCTTTTCTTTAAGAGCTCATAGAGCTCCTTCACCCTTCCTAGCACCTTAATTATCTTGTGGTTACACAGAATTAATATTTCATTGGTGAGCTAACCAAAATCAATTAGCCACAACGTTGATTGGTAATCACAAAATAATTTGCCTTCTTAAGAAAGAAGTAATTGTCCCTATAAATTAAATTACAAAATATTATAAATTAGAAATATAAATTAAAATTATGAATTAGATTACAAAAATTATGACTGCCTTTCTGGACAATAAGGACATATCAGACTTAATTGACGGGTGTATAAGCAGCTTCTGAAGTTGTAAATTAATCTCATTCAGAAAAAACATTGTACATCACTGCACATACTGGAAAACAGGTCCTCTGTTAGAGCATCACCAGCATACAAATATACTGTGACTTATGTTGAAATTATTCAATGAGGAAGAAGGTGAAAGGAGGCAAATTACCTCAGAGGCAGGAAAGTGAATCCAGTGGCATTTCAATCCAAAAATATCTTCACTGAAGCTTAATGGAAAGACCCAGTGAGCAAATACACTCCCCACCATGACAATCTAGAAGGTGCACAAACCCTGTCCCTCCCATTGAAAGAGTTTCAGTAATGAAGCAAATTAAACTAGATGCTTTTATGACCTTTTTTAACTTTGTTTTCTTTCTTGACTTTGTCTTTAAGGTCTGTCTTGATACTAACACTTCGTTCAGATCACTCTTTTATTGTACAGATGTTACCCAATGCACTTGGACTAGCCTGTCGTAGTCTTTGTTCTGAGCTTTGGTGAATTGCTTAGGTCAGCTCAAGGCTTGTCCGCATTGATTTCTGCTTCCCTCAAAAAAGTGGGACCTTTTTAATCTCTGTTTCATACACTGTATCAAATTTTAAATCACCCACTCATTTTCAAATTGTTTAATATTGTCAAAACTGACAACCAAGGCTACACTTGTGTTGACTGACCCCAGTATACCAGACTGTAACACACTGAAGCTCCCATCTGCTGAACTACAGGAAGATTAAATATAAAATGCATTTACTTCCAGAAGATACTCACATGCTCATCATAATAATTATCTGATGCAATCACAATAAATATTAATATATTCAAAAGAGTAATAACTGCTCCAGTGAAACCTTTGTTTTCCCTTTTGAAGGCACATGGCAATAACTATTAAAAGAACAGTAATAATGTAAACAATAAATATTAGTAATACTGTCTTTCATGTGGAAAACTTAACCAGAAATCCCTCTCATGACAGTCTCAGAAAGATGGTTGAGATAACTACAGTATACTTGTTTTAAGATCCTCAGTATGGAACTCCCTTCTAACTTAGATGCAGTGGTATTATGGATAAAATCCCTCATGCTGAAAACAATGTCATACATCATTTCACCAGCCATTCCTGAGAGATGTTAAATGCAAAATTAAGGCATCCTAAATATTCTTCTCTATAATGGAGGGTGAGTGAGTAAGCAGAGTGAGCTCTGGTCTCTAGAGTTTGAGGGGTGGCCATCCACTGTCACCAGCTGTGCTTTTAATGGATGCCACTGTCTCTTGCAATCACATAAGGGTTATTTTCAATGAATTATACTAATGAAATTATTAATAACAAAGTCATAACACATTCTTCCCAACAAGCTAGCCAGTTGCAATTTTTCAATATGAAAATAACTGACCAATTAAAGAGTTGTCCCAATTGAGTGAATCATACCATAAACCTGGGAATTTCACCCAGATATGCAACACGTGTTGCCAAGGCTTGCTCTGCTCACAAATTCACAAAATGATACTGCTTTGTATGCTGATTCATATATTCCTGCCAAGCTGAAGCTGTAACAGTTATATGGGGCTGCAATTCAGGGCTCCCAAAACACTGCCTACAGTGATGAGGTTTTCATGTAACTCAGAACTTCTTATTTAAACTCAAGTTTCAGGGATTTTTTATTAAACTCAACATTAAAACTATTTTTTTGTGCACCCTCATCCTGCATTATATTCCCAAAGACATTTATGAAACTGCCAGCCAAATACAAATGGAGAACAGATGGTACCCTAAAGTAGACAGGTAATATGCATCTCTGGGTCACCTTTTATCATAACCATGAGGAACAAGTTGCTGTAATCCTGGTTATATCATTATAGATTTCTGTTCCTTGTTCTCTATAAAAGCAAAGAGGTCTATGTAGGATCTCTCTCCACTTTCACATTTGCTAAGAACAGGCTAACAAAGAAAGCCACTTTCAGAGGACTGAAATGTACATAAAATAGCCTCACAAGGACTGTGCTTGAAGACTTATGAGGAATTACAGAAAGCTGATACCAATCAAGAAAATTCTTATTTTAAAACATAATCCTATTGCTAAAAAAATTTAAGATATTAAATAGATTTTCTTAAGAAAAAGCTAAATGCAATAAATTGCTTAAGTTCCTCAGTAGCTCCAGTTAGGCTGCTCAGTTACAGGAGCTTTAAAAATATATAGGAGCATTCTATCAGCTCACAAGGACAGACCTGGGGGAGCACGTGGAAATTATGGAGGTGTAGCAATGAGATGGATGATCCTCAGAGCAGGGATTTCACGCTCAGCAATATTTGCCATGAGCTTTCTGAACTTTCTGTTTAAGACACACCATGAAACAACTCCCTGTTGCCTTGTAGTCATTTAGCCATGATCAAACTTGAGAGGGAAAAAACCTGCACAGTAATTTGGCAATTCTGTGTACTAACTACAGAGATGTAAATATAACTGGCAAGGGCAGAATAGAGGAGATTCTGCACATAGATTTTTACCCACGTCTCATTAAACACTAGACAGAAGCATGAGTAACATATAATCAACTTGTAGCATAGTAAGTTTTATCACTATTTCAAAGGCATGGGGGAAAGCTGAAAGAGTTTTTAAATATTTTAAATAAATTTATTATTTTATACATTCTATGGTCTTCTGTTTTTAAAGATTTCTTATCATTTTTATGAATTACAAAAAATGTGGCACAAAAGTGGAGCAAGAGGGTACCTTAGTGTACCCCTTACTTTGCTGAAGAGTCCTTTAAACTTCTATAGGAGAAGGAGCTTTAGTCTGAAAGTCAAAAAAGTTTCAACTACACTAAAGAAAGAAAAACTAGCATAAATCAAAGAAAACTAAGCATGTCACACCAGAGCTGACTGAACACTTATTCCTCCCCAGCTGGCTATGCAAGGAAATCTCAAGTTAGCCAAGTAACTGAGAGTAACAATGAAAAACAGGTGCTGCCTGTGTGAGGGTATTTTTATTATCTACAGCACAATCCCCCCAAAGATATGTCCCTAATGACACCAAGTCATTTGGGGAGAGCTTGCAGAAGATGTTCTATCCCTCCTGGCTGCAGTCCTTGGAAAAGGAGTTCTGAAGGCTAGGCTGGCTGTGCTGAGGAGCTCATGCCTGCCCACCAGGTCAGCAGCCCAGAAAACCCAGAATTCAGCTGCTTTTCCACAGTGCTGAGGTGGGCCAATGTCAAAAGGCAGCATCTGTTGACCACAGTCTTCACCTGCTAACACACAATTGTGACAGATGTGGACTGGGACAGGCGAGGGAGAGAAAAGACAGAATAACAGCCTTGGAACATAGCAGATGAAAACAGAGTGAAAGGGAGCAGAAGATCTTCAAAAATCCTTCTAGCGTTTTTCCTGTATGACTTACACTCTGTATTTTTCATTCACAATGAAACTTTTTAAAGCAATTCTGTTTGTTATTAGGAAAGCCAGCTGCATGGGAACGTGTGTCTCTTTATACAAATTGACAGTACTTTTTTATCCATTTGACTTACAATTTGCCAATTGTACTTTTCCTCCAAACCCTTCCTAGGTACTTAAGAACCAACAATTTTTTACTGGAAGGTGCTTTGTTCCCTGCCAAAGAGCACTGAAACAAAAGCTGTTGGCTGCAGCCTTTGGCAGTGCTAAGCAGTGTAAGGTGAGCACACGCAGCCCAGCCAGAGGCACAGCAGAAAGCATACCTTACCTCCATGCCTCACTAAATAATACATTGGCAACGCAAGCATGCAAGAGATTTGGTGTCTCGTAACTACTACCAGACGTGGGTCTATCAAGCCTCATGCTCGTTAGTCAAATGAGACCAATGAATTAGAGAATGTTCAAAATTTTCTTTCTTGAAATACGCTCAAAATGAGTGCAGCAGAGCCCCAACTGGAAAACTTGACTGAAAAGAACACAGTGGTAAGAACCTCACTGCAAATAGGCAATTTGTGCTTTTTTTGTTTGTTTTTTGTTTTGTTTTTGCAAATAGGCTGTCTAGTGGGGGGCCTGATACTGCTCATGTAATAGATGAGAATGATGTGGATAAAAGGAAAAATAATAAGCATGTCTTTCCTCAATCCCATGAATATGAATTATGCACTTTCTAGTCCTCTCTTATTAGATGATAAAATGTGTTCATTTTGCTGGTGAGGTATGAGAAATTACTGTTTCAGTGTGATTTGCCTTAAAATACTGGAACCTTGTTACACTAGCTAGAACAATGTCTGTCATAATTCAAAGTTGAAACAACATTTAAAGTTTTATTATTTACCTATGCATATTTCTATCAGGATAAAGGTTGGCATGTTAAATGATAGCCCCAAATAATGTATTTTCTCAAAATATGACTAGGAATTTATAGTAATGAAGAACTGTTTTAGCGCTTCATAAACTTGCCTGAGCTGGTTTTGTTAAGAAGTGTCTGAAATGTAAATGAAGAAATGTTACAGATACTGGAGGCTCTGCTTACCTGCAGAAGAAACTGCCAGCTTTTCAAGCAACAGCATCAGAAATGTGCCCAGCTATTGTGTGTGCATATAAAGAGTCCTAAGCAGAAGACAGATTATTTAGTAATGTGGTCAGTGAATATTGCAGTTGGAATACAGGCCTGCTGTTAATCCCTTCCAACTGAACAATTTTATTCTGTTCTTGACTAGATTTAGTGGAGATCTTGGGCAGATACTGATCTCCTCTTTCACCCCTCTGTGCCCCTTCCCAGAATTGCCACAAAGTAAGGGGTCAGCTGCTTGTTGATCTGTAGCTTCCTCTGGATCTTGTTCTTCAGTGCTTTGGGAAAAACATTGGGTTGAATGATATACAGTCCTCATTTGCAATGTGCTGTTTTTTCATAATTTATCCCAAGACGTCCTATGCAGCCTCATGCCAGGGATTCCTGAGAGTGCAGATTGATTAGAATCAGGATGCAACCAAAAGGGAGGTCTCAGATGCAAGAGCTAGATGAAGTAGCACAGCAGATCATGAAAAGGTTTTTGGGGTTTTTGATGTGAAGGTCTTTTTTGTGTTGTGGTTTGTTTTGTAAGGGTTTTTCATTGTTTTGGTTTGTTTCTTTTTCAATTGAGGAGGAAATCCAGCTCAATATGCAGTGGCAATTGCCACTTATTTGAAGACTGTTTTCTCAAGTTAGCAGAGGGCCTACCAGCACAATATGCATGATGGTATCATCCCATGGGGATACAAGCAACACTATTCACAAATAGTTCTACAAGTAAACTGTATCAGTTTCTCCTTCACTAGTGAACAAATGAAAGAGTTTACATGTAAGAAACATTTAAGATAGCAAGAATATGATGCAAATGCAGGTAGCCATTTTGCCAAAGGAACACAGAGCAGAACCTACGTAGCTTTCCTCAACAGCTTTCCTTGAATGCATATGATTATCTACTGATGGAATACAGAGTCTGTGAACAGTAGAGGAGGGCATGTCTCATTGACAGTGCAAGAAAAACAACACCGTTTCAATACCATACTGTGAAGACAGATTTATCAACAACTTTTGATTTTAAAAAAAATCCTGACATTTACCAGATCCCTGCAGTTCATGGGTACACAAAATCCTTTCCATTGCTGTTTGTTCAATTTTTCAGATTTATAACATTAAATGAAGAATTACTGTGGGCCTCTTATTAAATTAATAGGAGAGAGATATAAAAGATCCCAGAGAAGAAACACAAAAAAAGAAAACCTACAATTTGACTGCAGTGTTTGAATGCTATATCATCACTGGTCTCATAAAACAAATGCAAAGGTTTATAGGTAGCCTTCAAAAAGAACTACTTGTGAAGCTTATATAGCATTTTAGATACTTTTTTCACAAAAATTCCATCATCCATTTCTGCCAGAATGACTGCTCACTAACTAATTTTTTCATACTGTAATATTCACTTTTCCACTTTCTGCCATGGCAGCACACTTGAATCTCCAAACCAAGGAAAATGAGAGGACAGTGCTCCCTGCAAACTTTTAATCTGACTGAAACCTTTATCCTATCACATTAACAATAACTATGTTGCTCATTTTTATGGGCTCTTAGTTACCTGCTTATAGCAGGTGTGATAGGACTGAAAACATGACTGTAACAGACTGTACTTCTGCCTTGCCACCAGTCCCATTCATGAGTGGGCTCCTATTATGCACCACCTGGGAAGAGGAAAGTCACAGACCCACAGATCCAAATTTGCCTTCTTTTCAGTGAATTGGAGATATGAGATAGCAACTCATGATATGTTTGGGGGAGAAATAAATAGGCCAGAGGACAAATATAGATAGCTGAGAGCCAAAAATAGCAGACAAAAGAAAAAAGCTCTGATACTTGATAAAAGCAGCAGTATCTGTTCTCTGTGTCAAATAAGAGGATTTTACAGGATGGGCAGTAAAAGTTAAAAACTTCAACCAGCAGAACCAGTATGAAATTATAATAATGACTTATGTCAAAGTAAAAATCTGTGCTTTTCTCATTTCCTATATTTTCTTCCTACATTTTCAGAAAGGCACCACATTTCAGAAAGACGCTAAAAAGCTCAAATAACAATGAAAATAAATTACAATCCTAGATATCAAATATTCCTCAAACATTTTACTCGACATAAATTACTGTTGGTATTCTACAGTGGTTGAAACTACTATGAACAAGTAAGGAAAGAAATTAGAAAATCAGAGACACCAGTAATAAAAATTGTGAAAACATCAAATGACCTCTAGAACACACCCAAACCTGGTTTGGGTTTTTTGTTTTGGTTCTCCCCTCCTTCCCAAAGTTTCAGAGGTACACTTTCATTAAAATACATTTTTAGAAAGTGGCTGAAAGTAAAGTTTGGGCCTACATTCAAAATTATTCCAGACATAAATGCAGATATTACAATGAAATCTCTTTTGGGGTGGGAATCCAATCATTATAAATTACAGAATTTACACACAATTTCCCTTCATCCAACGCTTACACATGAACAAGGCAGATACTCACTTTATCCACTTATCAGGCATTGGCACCACAAGAGTAAAAGAAGGTAGCCACAATAGTTAACAGTATTTACTTTTGTCTACCACATTGGTAGACAAGAGTAAAAGAAGCTACCACAATTGTTAACAGTATTTGAGAGCTGTGAGGGACAGGCAGGTGCACTCCAGACTATTTTTGAAAAATGGCATAACACATACCCTGAAAATTACTGAAACCAATGAAAGGACCCACCAGCAATGAAGCAAAATATAGGAGAATGTGGGTATTGCATAAGCACTCTCAAGCAAGTTAGGAAAACGCTTCTCCACAGCCTAAAATCAATCCTTAGATGCAGCATAAATCAGGAGTATTTAAACCTACAGCTTGTGAGTTAGGATGAACATTGCTGCAACTGGAGAATTTAACAGCTGTTCTTCATTTTGGGCCAGAAGCCAGACCCACTCAGCATCCTCCATGGAAGAAGCACACATGGGAAGGGAAGGAAGGATGTCACTCTTTTGCTTGAAGGAAGGGTTTGGGAGACACTTTGTATCACTTTAAGAAACCTAGCAGGATGCTAACCATAATCCCAATGTAGTTCTGACAAAAAACTAAAGGAGAAACAAGTCTTGGGCCATCTTCTGGTTATACAGAAGATGAAAACTGTGAGTGAAGAAACTCCTTTCATATTGTTCAAGAAAGGTGGACCTTGAAGTTTCCTTTTAAAATAATTCTTGGAATACATCAAATACCCAGCACTCCTCATGTATTTTTAACTCCTAAGTAAAATATTACAGACCACATTAATTCTGGTTAAAAAATTACTTAAAATGCCCAAAGTCCAACTCCCACCAATGCAGATTAAATTAAACTCTATCAAACACAAGCATTTTAAAGAACAGCTACACACACACAAGAATACCTTTCCAAAAGAAAAGGACTCATGAATTGAGATTTTAGTTACTGGTTGGGCTGCAGTTCTTGTTAACATTTCTTTCTCCTTTCTGTTTTAAATTCACATTCTTTTTACTTAAATCTCCTTTAGAATGAGACATGAAAACTTACATTTGAGTATTTGCTACAGGGCAGAAACAAAATCAAACCTGTTGGGAGCTGATTTCAGGGAAATGGGAACAGAATTCATCAACGGGTGCAAAATAACAGAATGGCAATTTTCCTTCCCAAGTGTACTGTAAGAAAGACAGAATAAGTCTTTGTGAGCATAGTCAACTGATCAGAAAGGCTGGATATCAACACTTAGCAATTTACCTGACAAGAGTTACAGTGCAATTAGGAGAACTACCCTGGGTTGTGTTTCCAGGCTACCCAAGCAGTCTCTTAGCTAATGCAGTAGCCCTTCTCTCCCAGCTGATTTAAAATGCTATGACTCAAGCCACAACACAGACAGCTGTATCAGGTCTTAAAGAAATCAGCAGTCACCTGTCACAACAGCTTTCATGCAGCACACATTGATTACCAGGCACTCATTCATTAACCCCACTTTGTTTGGAATTCTCACTAATTACATGCTTGCTCCTTTTCCATTCATGATAGACAGCAATTCTGCTGTCAAGCTTAAGAATAAAATGTCTGAACAGCACCTTTAATTCACTTTATAATTCACATATTCCTCTTGAATGAACCCTTTCACTGACTCCTACTGGATCTAATCTTACTGGATCTCACATCTCCCATTGGGCAGTGGCTTCTGTCCCAGCCACCAGCCTGTGTCCCAACCTGTCCTGTGACCCACAAGGGCTCCTGAACCAGTCTGTGGTGGCCTCTGCTGGCACCATGCACTGGTCCCTGACCCCAGGTACATGTTGCATTGGCAGGGCATGCTGGAGCTGGCAGACTTGCCCCTGCAGAAGGGCTCCGTGGAGCTCCTCAAGCAGAGATGGGAGTCTGCCAACACGACAAGACCAGGCCCAATGTTCCAGCACTCACCACTCCCACCATCCCTGGTGCCAGACAGGATGGCCCTGGAGAAGATGCCATCAGACAGCAGGAGGGCAGATGCATTCAAGGAGGAGCCTTTGGGTGGATCTCAGCTGGAGCACGTCCCTGTCACAGTGGAGGAGCTGCGGAGCCACTTTGAGGCGCTGGGTGGCAGGAAGGTGAGTGCCTGGGTGGGATGGCACCTCCAGGGAAAGAATGGAGGGGGACCCAGAGCAGCTTCCCCAGCCTCACACTGCCCCTCTGCTGTGCCCTGCTGGGAATGGGAAGCACTGGCCACAGCTCCCATGGATGTCCTGGGGAATGTTTGCATCGGTTTGTAAACAGTAGTTGTCATCCTCTATTATTATCTATAGCTTTCCTTACTGGGTAATTTTATTGGTCTGTTTCACTGTAATGGTTTCTGAGTGGTGCTAATCGCCAAGCTATCAGGTAAATTAGTGTGCAGTTGTGCTTTGCTTGTGCTTTTTAGAAGAGGAAATACCAAGATATTTCACAGAATAATCTGAGTTGGAAGGGACCTACATGGATCACCAACTCTTAAGTTAAAGGCCTGAGCAGGGATCAGCCAACACAACCTTGGCATTATTAGCAGCATACTCTGACCAACTGAGTGAATCTCAGGATTTCATATTAATGCTGAGAGAAGAATTCCCAAGTGAAACTATTTACAAACACTCCAAAACTTTCTAAAGCATTTGCTTCTTATTTGTAGACCAGTACTCTACAAATAATGTTTCAATGAGAAACTTGCTGTGATTTTACACATTGGCTTTCATTGGCATTAATATGACAGGCCTGGCCAAATTGCAACCTTTTTTTGGCATCACATTTCTGTCTGAGAAACATCTCTGATTTCTTTGAGCTATCTGGGGAGAAGTTAGACTTTTTTGGAACTTTAAAAATGCTTCACAGAAGTAAAGGATACTGAAAAGGTTAGTAATTTTTAAGATAGGGTGACTTCATTCATTATTGTAGCTAGAAAGTCTTTCACCAAGTTTTATCTCTACTGCATAAAACCTGAAATGCCCTTGCAAGGTTTGGTTGCTGATAGAGTATTTTATACCTTCCACATTTGAATTCCTCACTTTTTGTTCACTTATCAGTTTAAAACCAAAAATTAACTTGTATACCCCACCTCACAATTAAAGACTTATTAATACTTGATTTCATAATGTGTTCTGCTGCAGGATGACCCTGCCAGTCCATGCAGTCATTTACCCATTTCATTTTAATGCCCAGGGAGATTTAAACATGGCTTTCTGGTCCAGAAACTGCAGTTCAGAATAATACCTGCTGACAATTATATAATTCATACACAAAATTGAGGTACTAAAAGGCATTATAAAGCTTTTTTATGTGAACAGTAAAATAAAAATTCATGTGATTCATGAAAAAATCTTTTCATTGGCTTTAAACATATAACACACAAAGTAACAGGAACCAATAAAATAAAGGTTAAAACTTTATGGGGTTATTGAGCACTTTAAAGACCATATAAAACAGCCATAGACTGCTTCTAAGTGGCATGTTCAAATGCTTTTAAGATGGAGACCTTTTTGGTTGATCTTAGAAAATTTTTTAAGGTAGCAAAAAACCCTTTTCTTCCTATGCAGCAAATCATTCAGTATTGCAAACATGATCAATCTTGCAGGAGTAAATTGGTTCTATTTTTAATCTTATTGGAACAAAGTGTTCCTTATTGAGTGAAAAAGAATAATATTTTGGAATTAAACAGCATTATTCTCTTGAGAGAATTGAAGACTTTTCTTTAAATATACCGAAGATATTTAAAGGTTCCTATTAAGCATTTGATGTGTATCAAGCTAGTGCTGAAGACTTAAGAGGTTAGAGTTAACAGTGGTGCTTATTAATATTAATGATTGCTAAGTGTTTTAGTAGTTAAATATTATACCACCAGCTAAGAAAATTCCCATGAAAAACAACAGAATTTGTATTAGGATGCCTTCAGAAGGCACATCCTGACTATACTTCTATCTTCAAGTAGTGCCTGACACAAGAAGATACTTACATCACAATATAATAAAAGGCCATAGAAAGGTTTCAGTGCTCTGACTGCTTAAGATTCAATCTCTTTCAGCCATAGTACATTTCCATGGGAAGGAGGGGGGAAGGATGAAGAATGAAATTCTGCATTTTCCTTGGATTATTGTAGTGGTTTCACCCCGAAGCCATAAAAAGTTTTACATATTGCTGTTTCTAATTTTGTTCTAGCCTAAGTCAAAGCCACAGAAACCACAGTAAAATCTGAAAAATTTAGACAAAATGTCTAAACAAAATGCCAGTGAACTACATCAGTTATCTTATGCACAAATGAATATCTTTACTAACTTTATACTCAGAAAAATTGCCAAATGTTGGAACCCTGCTTGGATTATCTCTTCACTAACCAGACTTTCAACACAGGGCCCATTTTATTACATTATTCCATAGGAAAACCAGAATTTATTCTGAGGCAAAAAAAACTGCTGATGAAATATTTTAAAAATCTCTCTTTCGGGTTGCATTTTTGCTGCAGTGCTATTATTTGTACATGTACAAAATAAACAGAGAAAATCCTGTCAATTAAATCATGCTAAACCATAAACCCACTTTTAAAGAACAAGATCAATCATATAAAGAACACTCCACTGCTTCTGAAGTGAAAGACATCATTATAGACAGTTGCAAATGTATTTAAACTTTTCCCAATCCTATTTATTTGCAAAACTTCATATTGCAATAAATAACACAAACTGAGGAAATAGTAAACACCAAGTTCAGTAATTTTGAAGCTAAATCACTTGGTGAATTCAAATTACTTTGAAATCACCTGAGGTTATTCCAGTGGAACTTGGATGTATTTCTTTCTTAGGAGTATTACTAAGTTAATTATTAAGTCTAGTTTTGGAGCCTTTTAATTTAGGCCTATTGTATCAGGCCTGTCCGCATCTTTTCATTATTTAGACAAACTGTTAAATAATTCCATTCTGTTAAAATGAAAAGTACTTTCCCCTTTTCTATAGAAAATGATGTTTCTTAGGAAGTAACAATATATTAAAACATCAATTTACTATACTGGTGTCTCACTCACTAACTAGTTTATTAGCACACAAAAGCATGGAAATGCTAAAGCAACTAAGACTTGTGTTTTCTGCAAAGTGATTATCTATGTTTTTCTTAAAATATGTGAAAAAATCCCAACTGAGGAAGTAATTTCATGCTTACTTCTTAGAGAAAACTATTCAAAGAACTCATTAAAACCATTCATTTAAATAATCTGGTATATGATCATAAAATTGTGTCCTTTGCTGAAAACATATTAACTGCTGCCAGGAAAATAAATGAAGGCAACTGATGTTTAATGTAAAAGGTTAGACCTTCATTAAAATTGTCCAAACAAGCAACATCTTTTCTTCCCTTAGCACTCTCAGAAACATTTATATTAATTTAGCATAGCCACATAATGTGGAAAAGAATGGAAACCCCATGAAAACTGTAGGTTGGTTTTGTACCCTGTTAGCACTTGCATCATTTCTATTTTTGCTAGGGATGAATGAAAGGGAGTGAGTGCACAGGATGGCCCCAAAATTCCCCTTGTTGAAATGCTTGCTATTAACGGGAGTGCTGTATGGTCAGCCATACAGCACAGATAGATTAGATAGAAGCATAAAGATGGATTTTGGCTTCATCTTGTCCTTAACTCATTCTTTTTGTGACACATGCATTCCCCCATTTGTTTTAATCAACATTCTCTAATGTCAAAATATTGCACAAGGAAAGACCAAAGTAAAGAATCTTTAATTGCAGATCGCGAAGAACAGCTTTTGGTAAAAATTCAGGATACTTTTAATTTTTTCCCCATTAAGAGGAAAGCTTTTTCCTGTGCTTTAGTTTCTAAGTAAGCGTATCAGCTCTTTACAGGTAACTTACAAAGCATCTAAAGAAACAATCCTCATCTCACTTTAGTTATTCCTATTTAACTCAGCTCTAAACTGGCCTGGCTTTTGACAGTTTGGAAGATCTATTACATTTTTGCCTATCTAGAAAGTGTATGTCAGACTTCTTACTGGAATTTACAATGTTTTACACTAGCAAAAGCAGCTGTTCTAGTGGTAAAAATGAAGCTTCCCAAACCTTCCTTTGTTCACAAAGAGTTTCCCAAACTATTACAGTATGTTATGCATGTGTGTGTGTGTATACACAGACACACAAAGGTCTTCTATAATGTATTGTAGAAGTCTAGAAAATGAGAAGAGTGTATTACACAAAAGGCTTTTTAGAAATAAAAGACTTTTGACAGTTTTTGAGACTCCCAGGACTTGAACCTGTATCACTGCAGATATGACAGAGTTTGCCTTTAGGTCTTTCAGTAAAGACCATTGATGTTAAAGAGCAATATCATTTAATTATGCTATTATTAAATAGAGTAAACACAGAAGAATCTCATTCACTTCAGGAAAACTGAAAAAAAAGAAAACCATCAGGTTGGGTTTTTCTTTCCATAGGCTAGTACTGTAATAAAAACCTATTTGTAGAATAGAAGTACCTATGTTTTTTCTACATGAAACATGAAAGAAAAACAAGTGATTTTAATTTAAAAAAAAAAAGCTGTGGTGGTTGCAAGAAGAAACTAGATTTTACAACTAACTGCATTTTCAAAAAATGGTAGTTTCTTTCCAAAGAGAGAGGACATTTGATATTTTTTATATTTCTTTAGGGCCTGATTTATAAATTACCTTCTGCTAAGTTCAGGATTATAGCAGACTGAAAATTCTTTGGCTCAAGTCTCCAGAAGGCAGAGAAAAGCAAAGAAGCTCTGCCTTCATGTGCAGATGCTATCTCTTATGTGACTCTGTGTTATTAAATAAGCACACCAAGAGGATGAGGAACTGAGGTATATGATACTTGGGATTTCTTAAGAAAAGTGTACACACAGAGTCATGAAAGCATTCTTTAAAGATATAATCACTTATAAATTATCCAAAAACTGGGTGTTGTAGAAATAACTAACATTTTTAAATCTTCAGGGATCAGTAAAGCTAGCACCTTTTAACTTAGAAACAAATCACCACGTGCATTGTGCTTTGTACAGTTTCATCTTGAGGGTGAAGGACTGAGTTTTCTAGGTCATCCAAGAAAATTACTTCTTCCTTTTCTGACACATAAGTCAGTAAATACCTCGCTTTAGCAAAGTCTATTTTTGTTGTATGGTTTCCAACCTATTAACCAGCAGCATCAGAGCTTGATAACCTCTGTGGAAAACTGACCACACAGCACATGGAAAGGCACAGCTCCTTCCCACAGTCAGTGGCCAGAGAACGATGTTTGGAAAGGTGTATTTTATTTACAACATGTTCTTTCACTTCATCTCCACATTTAGTTTAAATTTAGTTCATAATATTTTATAGACAATACTTCTTATCCTAAAAAATTTCTTGAGTATTTATCCTGTGTGTCAGAACAAATCTCAAAATATTTTCACTTTCATTCTGTCTGCTCTATTTTACCAGCCTGCGGTAGTTCAATCAATTCTTGAAGCATGAAAGGGATGTGGAAAGATGAGAAGTAAATACATCATTACTAGTATGTCTTTGGAAACAGCTCTTGTAGGAAAACACAACACTGAGCTGATTAGGAGGGAAATAAGCTTGTGACCTAAAGCCTGAGAAATCAGGCATACAGATGCTGGTATGCAGAAGAGAGCATATCCATAAATTAAACAAGAGTGAAAGTGTACAACAGCTTGCAGAGTACAACATGTAATGTGTCAAATGAACATGATCAAGTTAATCAAATAAGCATCTGCACCATACTCATAATTAATATTTCAACAGGATATTATACATGTAAAATAAAATCTCCACTATGTCTATTGGGTTATCTTTCCTCCACCCTAAACTGCATTTGTGAGAAGAAACTGTTAACAATTCTGTTCTTCTCTGACAGTGTCTAGTACAAAGAGGAATGGACTCACCGTGCTCCTTAAGTTGTGAGGTTGAAGTGAATGGGTCCAAACAAACCATACTCAGGAGCTGCATGTTACTGCCATGAACCTTCATGAGAGCAGAACAGTTTCTGTATTTTCAAAGTACAGCAGAGAGGACTTCCCATCTTTACATGTCCAAGGCACAGGCAGTACCATTTATGGGTAGATATTAATGTTGGCCATTATAGGGCAGAAGGTACAAATCACCTGCTAAATACACTTTACTACATCAGCCATCCTAACAGAAGAGATCCTTCAGGAATCCTTTCCACTATAAAGATCTCAGCTGTGTGCTTCTGTTTCTGCTCCTTTAGCTCTGCCTTTTTCCTGTTGGCAGCAATTCTGCTTGCTCTGTTGCCTCTTTCAAAAACATGCTGTGAAGATGCCTCCCAGATGTTCAATGCCTAGATTTAAAGCAACATGGCATGCTATCCTAAAGCTTAGCAATTATGGGGCATTTAGCAAATGGGAAATGAAAATTTAAATGAAAATACCACTGCCATACTTGAACACTGTTTCTTTTTTCTGTCATGATGTGATGGGATGTTTGTTTCAACTGTAACACCTGATTAACAAGTCTGGAATAATAGATGTTACTGCAGATTAGCCAGTCTGTAAGCTCTGAATACCCAGGGGTGTCCAAGCTATGCATGGTATTTCTTTAAAGCTGTTTATATGAAATTCTGTCACAGATATTAAAGATCACTGCTGGACTGTGGATATGAAAATGGTCCGGAGTAATACTAAATTTAAGATTCTCCCTAATTATACACATTGACTCAGAAACTCCATCATTTATAGCTCATCTTGAATTCCCTGCAGCTGCATCTCTTACATAATAACCTCTTTATATGCTCATTGTTAATCATCCATTGTTGAGTCTGTTTCATTTTTCCTTATTGCTCATTTTCAAACATCAGTCTACTATCTGACCAAATAAAATGCTATTTCCTAAAAAAGTGAATGCTGATAACCCACAATTTTACTATCCTTTATAGATAGTAATATGTGGGGAAAAAAACTAATTTAAAAGCATGCAATGAATATTAGGCAAAAAAAGCCTTTGCTAAAGATAGTTGCTATCTAGAGCCAACACAACTATTCTATTAAAAATAATAATTTTTAAAAGTATGGGTTAAAACTTAATTTAGCTCACTGAGAAAAAGTTTACAAGGAATTTTAAGTTCATGAGTGCTTTGACCACCAAAATTCCCAGCATGCAATTCTCTCTCTGGGGGCACACTAAGCAAATGATGTTGAAGGTGCCCTGTATAATTCCAGAATAAATGACAAATGCTGGGCACTGGAACATAGATTACTTTCTGTAATTTTGTAAGGAACATCAGAGAATGCACCACATATTTAATTTTTTTTTAATTATCGTATGTTTAATGGAAATAAATACATTTCAGCCTTGATAATGTGTCAACTCCTTGGACCTTGTACTAAGGGAAAGACTGCAGCTAAACTTAAGCGTGTGCATTTCACTTTTGGCTCGTGACTGCAACAGAGAAATCCACCTCAGCTGCTTGAACAACTAAAGGAAAACACTTCTTTCCACTTCAAAAAGTGGTATCAGTTAAATCTGGGAACCAGCTTTACAGGAAATTGTCAAATCTTAGCACCCAGGCAACATTTTGGAAGGATACAAAGGGGAGGGTTGAGGAAAGAGAGTATGTACAGCTCAGAGTGCCTACCAAGAGCTAGAAGTACTGGCCATTTTGTAAGCCATTTGCTTCCCCACTCTGCTTTTGTTTCTGCTTCGTATTTTAGTTTCTGTTTCACACCACAATATACTTCTAATAATTTGCAGCTATTTAAAATAATTACAAAAATCATGAAATAGCAAATGACTCTGGAAAATGACAACAGAAAGAATGTAAATGTCTGCAGCAGTGCTAGACACAAAATGATTATTTTAGAAAACACCACTTTCACAATCATTATTTTCTTTTGCTGAAAGGCAGGCACACACACTGAGACATTTTAAGAATGTTGAGAGGTCTAAACCGATAGGCCTCTGTATCTAAGTAAATTTCAGCAAGAAGGTGCAAAGAAAAGCAAATAGTGTCTGTGAATTTATAAGAAACAAACAAAAAGCTGGAACCCCCACATGTTCTCATGAAACTCCCAAAAAATAATGTTTGTTTCTACTTGCATACATTCAAACAGTAGCACTGATAAAGATTACTAAATTTCCACTGTACAGGTGAAAACACAGAGATAAGAAATTACATCCCTAAATATGCTCTTTAAGAGAAATACAATAAAGAAAAGAAGGATAAACATAAGTTGACACATGAATTTAGTAAACAGCAGTGTTCTTTTACAACTGCAATGCAAATAAGATAGTAAGTTTATTGTGGACAGTTCAAATAAAACTTGATTGCACTAAAAAAGACCAGAATTCTATAAAAAAAGTGTTGGTGTGGATCTTATTTAATATTGTGGTAGATGTTTTTCCAATTACTTTGGAATCACACGAACAGAATGTGCCAGTTATATTTGATTCAAATGTTTGGTAACATCTGTACATTTTAAAAGGCAAGAGAGATATAGAAAGAAAATTATTATGTTTAATTTTTCATTTCAAACCTCAGTTTGTGCCTCCTGTGTGGAGAGCCTTTTATGCTGCCTCAGGTCAGGATTCTGGAAAAACCCTCATAATATTTTTGGTTACTAATCACACTGGTTTAGCAGTTTCCATTACTTGGACCAAGCCTGGAAATTGTAGTCTGTGAATGTTGGTCAGAAAGCTAGGCTGTCTGTGATCTCTATAGTCTTACATTGCTGTTCTTTTTAATATATTTCATATTAAACACAGCTGTCTCAGGCCCAGACTTCACCTTCTGCATCTTTTTCTGGTAATGTACTGTTAGTTATTTATATAGACTTCTAGTACACACTTAGTATAAATTCTCTTTGATGTTTATGTGATTTTATTTAAATTTCCTTTCAAACACTGCAGTAAGTTTTACTTCTACCAAGTTGGTGGGTTTTTTTTAGTTTTTAGTCTTTGTAAATTTTATCTTGATTTATTTTTTAATGATATTTTACCTGCCCTGCTCTAAAAAATGATACTCAATCATTATAGTACCATAATACTTTAAAAAGGCTTATTCAAACTTGTTTGACTATTGTCAAATTACTTGGCTGTGGCCACAGCTTCTTTATGTGCTTATAAAAGACACAAGTATTTTGTCTGCCAGTAATAACAGTAGATATGGGCCACTGCACAGGATTAGTTTAGGCAGGGAAGTTTCTGTACCTACTGTATGTCCTCCAGTTGTCTATGTAATCCATTGTCTAGCTGCTGATTTAGCACCAATCTTCATTATCATGCTGTGAGAAATGCTGTAACATTGCAAATCAATATAATACAATTGGCTGCATATAACTGTGGGTGACCCTAGCAAAAACTGAGACATCACATTACCCAAGACCGTTTACAGTACAAATTCAAAGTATACCAGCTACTGTGAAAAAAAATTATATATATATATTTGGCTATATCCTAGCCAAAACAAGCAGAGATGGCAATTCTGCAAATAGATCTTCTGTTTCCTCAGGGGGACACAAGCTCTTTTCAGGGCCTCTGTTTCATGTACACAGCACAGCTATTTTATACCCTTCCTCCAAAGGAAAACAGTCTTATTTTAAAACTGTCTCCAGCTGAAAAGGTTACACATCTCTGGATCTGCTCTGGAGATAAAATGAATGAGCAGGTTCCAGGCAGCTACAGGGATTCTTTTCAAAGCCTCCAGAGAAATTCTGCCTTAGTGAAATGGAACATTGCAGAGCATCAGCCAAGAACCACGGCTTTGTCTCAAAGTTTCCTTACTGGCTTCAGAGAGTTTATGTAGCAGGTGTTATCAGCACTCCTCTCTAATAGTCACCCGAGGGGGTCTGTCATCAATCTTAATAATGCCATCAGCATTCCAGCAGATGGTAAACATGATTCCATGCACTCCCATTGCACCAGAATGGATTCTCACCACAATTTTAATTACAGATGAGAAATGTATCAGAAACAGTCTTTTCTCATGCTGGTATTTCCAAAGGTTTTTTCCAGACAGGAGAGGATTGTACTGTTTTATCTTTGTTTTGGTTTTTTGGTATTTTTAATTTCACTCTGATTGAGAGATTTACAGATACTATCAACTTGCTCAGCACAAGAACTAGCATCAAATAATTTCTGTGTACTCTCCAGCAAAGCAGGATTCTTGTTTTGAATTAGAGATTCTTGTTTTGAATTAGAGATACCAATTTTTTGTAGACCATGTAAATGTTAGTAAATGTTAGGAGTTAGTTCTGCAAAGTGCAACCTGAATTGCCATTAAAACAGTTATTTGAATAGAATCCTAACTTAAAATTAAAACCCAAGTAAAATGCATTAACAGATCAAGATTTTATGTAACTTTAAAGCAACATATTTGATTTGTAAACACTTATCCTACTGCTCCAGTCATGTCCTACCTCCTCATACAATTACAGATTTATTATTTTCCTTTCAACTTACACTTTCATCTTTTCTCTTTGGGCCTATTCCTTCTACCCCTCTTTGTGCATTCTTGCACCTGCATCCTTTTAGTAGATACCACATAAAAAGTGAAAGTTAGGTGGTAGACAGCTTTCCTTTAGGTAGCAAATGTAATGGATGAAGTTAACACACACAGGATGAGGAAGAGTGCATCTTTTGAATACATTTAAAGATGTCCTTTAAAAATATTTAATACTTTGAACATTAACAGTAGATCTGAAAATCTACTTTATATGCTAATTCTTCTTGCAATCCAAGGTAGTTCTATGTATGCAGAAAAGGTAGTAGTAATTTGGTAAATAGTTTTCCTCTATTTAAAACTTCATGTGTTCTGGCTTACTGACTTTTAGATTAGTGCAGGACTGGATAGCAAGTGGAAAATTCACTATCTAAATGAAGCATAGCCACTCAGTAGGCCAGTGAAATTGGAATCTTGACTGTTGGCATTTCTAACTGCAATGATTGCAAATTCCTTGAAATTTGGAACTCCGGTGCTTCATTCTTTTCATCATGTCTAGAGTATGAGATCAGAACATAAAAATAGCTTCTTGTGTCATCTTTTTCTGAGAAGCACATGCAAAAATAGAATATAATATCAAAGGCAGTACATAAAACTGAAGTAATTACATGACAGGAAGTTACTTGAGTATGGACAGACTTCAACAAATTATATCCAACAAAAATCAAATTGTATAATGCTTTTAACAGGCTGCTCAACAGAACAGTTTATATCCCAGTTAAATACCTGATCCCAACAATACCATACATGTAGATACAAAAGCTTGATATGAACTGAATGCATTAACCAGAAAGAAAAAAAAAATCTTTTACTTTTCATTTGGCAAGTTTTGCAAGAGTTGCATGCATTAGCCTCTGATTAATTACCTCTTGGCACTACCTCAGTGCCTTTTCAAATGTTAATTCTATCCTTATTAAGAAGATGTCTTTGACATCCACTGTCATTAGGCTATCTGTATAGATACCCCAATAGAAAAGAATGTAAATTAAATTTATCCAGATTAAATTGAGTTTATGGTAATCATAAGTCTCTTCCATAACTTTTTCACAGTAGGAAATACTGTGAAATTTTAAAAATAAATCTGAGCTCTAGCAGTGCAGCTGGAGCCATTGTGCAAGAAAATCATCACCCCAAAGCCCTCACTAAGACAGGGTTGCTCTTTGCAAAATAGGGTTAGAGCAGCTTGAGACTGAAAGTACCTTCTGCCATAGTAGCCCACATCTCAGAAATCTCTTCATAAGAGAATTTATGTGAAAACCTCTTCAGTAGGACCAAGACCAGTTATTCCTGTAATTCATATTAAAATGGTCCAAAAAATGCTTTTTTTTCCCCTAAATTCCTATTAAAATTTATGTGGAAAATACTAAGTTATTTAAATTTTATAGGTAATGGAATTGCTACCACAGAGATGTAAATTTGGAAAAACATCATAGATACATGCTACAAGTAAATAAAATTCAGAGTTAAGAGAAATGCAAATCAAATTTATATTGGTCCTTGGTTTGCAAGAATAAGAGTAAGAAACAGTAAATTCTGAAGTTTTTAGCCATTACTGGTATCTACAGGGAAAAAAAAAAAGAAATAGAAATTATAAAACAAAAACAAAACAAAAAAACCCCCCAAAAAACCAACAAAACCCCAACCTAGATGAGTTTTTGTTCTCAACGATGCAAATGGTAACTGAAAACACAGTATATTCTGAGTTCTCTATTTTGTTCTAATATGGTAGAAGTTAGAACATCATTGAAGTGATTCTCTGGTGTTCACTTGGGAAAGCACACACAATGCTGGGGCAAGATCATCCTGAGGCTGTTCTCATTTATGCCAGGTACTGGCTGCCTGCAGTACCTGGAGGAGCCAAATGTGATCTAACAACATGCACAGCTGCACTTCTTTTAATTTCTTCTCTCCCTCCCCATCCTTCATTTCTCCTCTGCAGAGCCATTTCTGCATCATGGATTGTCCATAAGACAATAAGGGTCAGCTCTTGAATGGTTTTAAACCAAAAAAACATAATTATTATTAGGCTGTAATTGTAACTTATAACCAACTCTGAAAAAGGCTACAAAATTAATAGCATTTTTAAGGCACAGCCCTTCCCATACAAAACACCCTATTCCTTTCAGCCACGTGCTGTCTCCTGCTTCCCCTGGCACACAAGCATGTCCCTCCTCTAGCACACCCTCATTCTGGCCAAGCTCTGTCTCCTACCTGTGCTGTGCATTGTAACCCAGCCTGGTGACAGAGCTTGTCTCACTGCCACTGTGCCACTTCTGACTGGGGTGCACAACCTGAGAGTATCGACAGACTAGTGAGGAAAGAGCATGGGAGTGTCATGGAGCAGAAGAACAGCTACTTCCTTCACTCCAGAAATCTTTATCTTGCTATTAGCATCCAAAAATACTTTCCATAATAGTCAAGGGAAATATGCTTCTAACTGTAAAAGCAATAATAGAATAATTAGAATTAGTTTAAAACCAATTATCTTTTGTTTATATTATTAAATCTGTAAAACTGATAAATAAAAGGCAACAAACCCTACAGCATTGGCTAAGATCCCCTGGGCCATGTTTAGGTAAATTTGTTTAGGTTTTCCAGTGTATTGTTTGTACCTCCTGGCCCTTCTGCTAGAACTACCCACCATATCCAAGACCACTTTTCAAGTTTCATTCAGGAGCAGCTGTGGTTGTGGAGGAACAGAGGGGGAAGAGGGGACAGACTGATGCACAAGATAATGGATGACTGGTGATACCTTAGGTATTTTTGCCAAAAAAATGGGCTTTACAATACTCCAGGTAACAAAACACCTTTAGCCTCTATGGTCTAATAATTTTTTTCCATGCTGACACATCATGCAAAAACTTCCTGTTGCTGTCAAGCAAGAGCTACTGTGACTGACTGTTAAAAAATGATGGATTTCCACAAGCCATAACCTATTGTGCATGTGCTGGAAGGAACACTCTTGCAATGAATGACTACTGGTCAGGATGTGAAATACAACCCATATTTAAGATAAGAACTAGCAGCAGGTCTGAGAAAAGCATAAATTTATTAAAGATGGGTGAAGCACAATTGTCCTTGATTGCCAGGGATGCACTCATTTTAAAAGAACATTTCCAATGCTTGTTCACTTTTAGCTTCATAAAATCCAAGGTGAACACATATAAATTGCTTAAGTTTTACTGCAAAAATGGCTTTTACAATTTATTTTTCATTATTTCCTTTGTAAGATTTCTATTTGAGAATTCACTATTTTGCAATGCATTATATTTCTTTCTTTTTTTCAGTAGTTACAGGAAAATACTCTCCAATCTCAGATAATCAACTCAGGGGTCAAATTATTCTGCTTCTTACACAAATCATGGATAATATCTAAGTCTAAAAGCAGTTAGAAGTTACTTCCATGAGATCACATACAAGAATAACACAAAATTTGTATACAATAATAAAGCTGCCTGCAAACAATAAAAAGGAAGTAGTCTAATGAAGCCTGTACATTTTGAAAACCTATACCATTTAAGTAATTAATGGCTCTAGCAGATAAGTGCTGCAAAATCTTGCTGGAGAGATTTACGCTGTCACCAGACCAACCACGTAGTCACTTATTATTCTGATAGTGTACTTCTTTTTCAGGAAATGGACACGCAGTGAACCTTTCAAGTTACTCCCTTGCAAAAAAAAAAAAAAAAAAAAAAAAAAAAAATTTATCTTTGCTACTGCAGCAGTTTCAGTTATTTACTTAGCATAAGACCTGTAGATGAGATTTTACAGCCATTGTGTCCAACTCCATACCGAGTAGCACATTGATTGCATGGAAGGAAGGAGAAGCACCCCAAAACACAAACGGTAACACATTGAAGCCTTAGTTAGCAATAATTTACCCATTATGCCTTGAAGGGTTGAGACCACAGAATGATTATGAGATGCTAATGATATTGTATAAACTATCTATATGGAACATTGGCCCACTACTGTGATAACCAAAATTCAGTTGATAAGGCACAACAGAATTGAAAATCAAATTTCTGAAGTACAAATGCTCATCTACATCTGATTTCCAAGACATTATTTGCTAGTTTTATGTATTCTTACATAATGATAAATGAAGTTAATAAAATTCCCTCTGTCACCTTTTCTATGCACAAAAGGTGTTCAAAGGAACAACTGGTAGTTAATCCATTGGTTGTCTGTACACTCCATTTGCCCCAAAACCCACATTTCTTTCCTATTTATAACTTGCAGCACATATCCTGTTGATGTCTTTTAACAGGAAACAGAAAGTGAGAGAAATTCACTTTCATCACCATTGAAGAGTCAGCCTGGGAACCATTCTGCCGTTTCTCAGGAGGAGTCCAGCGTGAAAAGAGGGAGAGCAATCTTTGAAAAGATGTCATCAGAAAATGGCCACAGCAACAGCTCTGAAGGTTAGCATTGCCCCATTGACCTGATACCTTGCTTTAAGGCAGTGGTCTCCAAACCTTTCTGATGGTCACCTCTACCATTAAAATATTTACAAGTCTACCCTCCTAATGTTTGTATATTTATTTACAAATCATGTATGTGTGCTACTCTACTAGTACAACCTTAGGCAACATATACCAAAATAAAAGTTAAAGTAGGATGGATGAAAAAAGAAATATTTAAAAAGTATTTATTCACAAAAAAATATGAGATCCCTGCACCTCAAAGGACTGTCTTGCATAGCCCCTGGGGTGCACATATTCTGCTTTGGAGACCAATGCTTGATGATATCAAAAAGTAGCTATATCTGTGCTTTGGTTTAACAGAGAAAGAATATGCATGATCAAATTTTCTGATTAAAAACCACTTATTGACTTCTGAGTGTCTAGGACTTGACCTTATATAAAATAACAGATTACCCAAATAAACAGCATTCAAAGACTTGTCCAGTCTCCCAATAAAATTAATAAGCTTCCTACATCATATCAAACAATTATTGATTCTACTTTTTTTATCAGAAAACGTTTAGACTGCATATTTATCTATGTCAGACTCTAGAATTTTAAAGGGAAAGGGAAGCTTGAATTCATAAGACCTTTTTTAGCTAATGCTGCTAAGTTTATTAAGCTCATAGTTCAAACTACAGACCTGTTCTTTTATCAAGTTTAACTTTCAGCCATTGGCTATCTGCTTTCCTTTTTTCCCCCCCTATCAAACTAAAGAGACATTTAATACCCGCTCATTTCTTCTTGGAAGGATAATTATATTTTATGACCATATCACTCCACAACTATCTAAGATTAACTAGACAGAGCTGCAGTTCTCTCTGTGGCAGCATTTTTTGTGCAACTTCTCTGCATCTTCTGAAGTTTTTCAGGTATCTTTGGATTTAAGAAGTATTTTGTGGTGTTTTCCACTTCTTTTAGAGATCTCTAGCACAAAGCCTTTTTTTTTCTCCTCTCTGATAAGAAAACAGAATCCTCCATTCCACATCCACTTGGCCTTTGAGTCTAAATATGGCACAGCATGTTTCAGAAGCATTTTTTGATCCACCAGGAATAACAAAGAATATGATTTAAGCAAAAACGCACAGTCAACAATTCGCACTTCTTATACATTTAGCTTTTTCCAAAAATGTGACAGCCCCACAGGGGATAATGTTTTTCTATGTTCCTGTGAGAACCATAATATCCCATTTTGGATTCAGACAGTCTTATGATAAGTAAATTCCCTACAGGCTCATTTTATCTTGAAACCACTGGTGAAAAATCTTAAACTTCTAATAGTTGAAGTCAGGCACTGAAATCTGAAACTCTGCACTTGAACAAATACTCAGGTCCTGAAAAAATAAGATCATGCTGATCCATAGATTATTTCTCCCATCACTGTGAGATTTGAGATTTTATAACCAATAAAAATATATGCCAACTTGCCTCAATTTTTCAGCAAGAACAGTACCCTCAAACCACTAAAGTGCTATGGAAGTTTTTCCTAAATGTTCCAGTTAGACCAAAATCTTATTTTCCTAGAAGAGGTATTGAGCAAAATTTACTGCTCTATGACTGAGTTCCAAAATCTTCTGTTGTCTCCACTGTAAAACAATGAAGGCAATGCTCTCATATTGCTGTTCATATGCTGGAGAAGCCCATACTGGATAGCTATGGAGGCATATTGTTGGAAAAAAAAATGGCAAAAAGCTAGAATTCTGAAGTTCTATTACACACAAATGATTGGTCAAGCTTCATTTACTTTATAGAATTAATGTAACTCATGACTAATAAAAGAATTCAATTCTCTGTAATAGATACCATCGTACAAGCTTCATATGACAAAGGCAAACAGATTTTGTTGGCATAGCTCAACTTCATAAGGCTCTTCTTACAACTAGTTCATTTTAAAACATACATGTATCTCTGAAAGAATCAGAATATATCACACCTTCAAATTTACTTGAATGAGCAAAGCTTAGAGCAAAATGAATGAGCAAAGGTTTAGATCATTTAATCTCTCATACCACTACAAAGAGTTTCACATTATGTTATAAACTAACTAGCTTCTTAAGTCAAAAAATTTCTGTTTAAAGCTAACAAGAGAATAGTTTCTATTACCTTCACTCCCCAGGTGGTTAATATTATGTATCTATTAAAATGTTTTTTAAAACAGTCCATTAAATTCATTAGCCTAATATCAGCAAGGAATTACCCACATCTTACTTCATGCACGTGAGTATTCCCATTGCACTTCATAAAGCTATTCACATGTTTATGACTATGCACAATCCAAAAATCCCTTGTTGAACCAAAATACCAAGAAAGATTTTTAACTCCTTAACATTCTTAACAATTACAGCAATGGCTAGTAAATTTCATTCTGGTGTGTTACATAATTCAATCTGCCTTAAAAATTAACTGACACTTTTTGGCTGCGGTGGACTATCTCTCTGCATTGCCAAAGTGTACTTTCAATTTTTTCATGGTTTTGGTTAGCTTGGGTTTAATGCACAGACTTATTTGAAAAACAGCAGTTCTCTCTCTCTTCTCATTTCTACTTTCCCTAAAAAGCTCTTTTACTTTCAGCTGATTTTCACTGACTCTTTCACTGCTGCTATTATTATTTCTTGAACTGTACAATTCTTTTGTCTACCATAACATGAAATATGCAGAATTACTGCATGGTATAGGCATAACAGCAAAGAAAATTTTCCTTTTGTAAGTTATGAGTAGGGTCAGGTAAAAATACTAAGAAACTGAGTATAATTACACTGATATCACTCTTCTATGCATGTCTGCATCTGATTTTTATTGAAGATTAGTATTACTTGTGATATTTGCTTGCTATATCCAAACCTTGAACACTTATGCCAGCTTTAGAGGGAACAGGCAGAAAGGCCAGGTGTGCCTTGGAAACCTTATGTTTGGTGGGAAACCCCTTCCCTGGCACTAGGTCCTGTGCCAGAGGAATGGACACTTGTTCAAAAGTCACTTTTTTGGTTGCATTTCTCCTACCACAGACAAGAGAGATGATCACAATATACTTCTTCCCTTTGTCTAAAAGAAGGAAAAATATCTTTACACTAAATTTAAGGCACTTTTTGGGGTACATGGAATTCTTTTGACACAGTCAAATGAGTGCAGAAAGCAGCAGAAGAACCCCCTAGTGCTAGTAACTCAAAGCTGCTTTTTCAAGCATCCTCTGAGCTGTTGTCTCCACATGCACTGTAGCTGAATTACCAATAGTTTTAGGTAAGTCTGTAACCTCTTCACACCTTGAAACAAGTTTAAAATGTAGTTAGCAATGGAGTTAATGTTCTACATGGCTTTAGTAATAAACCAACTAAAACACACCCTAATGTAAGATCAGTAAACAACTGAAATCTACAAAAGACTCAGAACAGACTTCAGTAAGCAAATTAATACTATAAAGTCTAAGGCTAATTAGAACATAATATATCTAATTATAATAAACTACTTATAGTACTCAAAATTACTTTTTACAGTATAAAAGAACTCAAATATAACACTATCAAAAAATACTACACTTGTTGTTTAAAATTTATAATTTTTAATTAAAAATGCTTATTGCTTTTACCCAAGAAATTTCCCCTCCTCTGAAAAGTTTCATTGACTTAAATTTTTCTGTACTCCCTAAGCTCTAAACTGAAAATAAGATAACTTGTTTAAAAATTGATGATACTTCTTTCTGCTACTGCTTCTATTTCAAGATTTAGAAAAATGTAGTTATTTTCCTCTTAGAAAATACCATGTTTGTTTGTACTTACAGTGGAGTCTCGCAAACTTGTAAGAGGACTATCTAAAGAGAGCACTCCCAGGGCTGATAACACACTGCTGGATTTCCAGGAGACTGTCTCCTTTAAAGAAAGAATGGCTATGTACAAGGCTGCTGTGTCCTTTGCCCATGTAAGACATCAATGGTTTCTTACCTTCCTACCTCTCCATTTGCTTTGCACAGTGACACATCCTGCATTCTTTATTTACCCAAGCTGACTGATGGACCATTATGGGGATCAAAATTTGACACCTAAATTAACAAACCTACTCAGCAAACTAATTGATGCATCAGTCTCTATCTCTGCTGAGAGAGATTTTTCATGCTATGGAGCTTTGGTCACCTGGACAATTCCCTTTAACTCATTAGAAGGACTGGGTCTTTCTTTCACTGTTGCAGGAGCTGCATTTATTAGGGCTATAGGCTTGTGATAGCCAGCAGCTTCTGCATTACTAAAATTATTACTAAATAATAAAATCATACTGAAAAGCACATTAAGTTTAGACCTCCTGCTGTTCAAACTAAATAATTTGAAATTGCTGCATTTTAAAATAGTTGCTCTATGAGACAAAGTGTATGAATAAGTATTGTTTTGTAATAAAATTATTTAAAATTGGCATTATATAAAAGTACTTACAAAAAAATACTTCTTAATTTTGTTTTACAACTCTCTTGAGATGTCTATCAATAGGATTAAGTATTTTACTGCAACTTTTAAAGTATTGACACCACGTAGCACAGAATGTATTTGGTTAACAGAATTTGTAAATTATTAAAATAGACCTCCTCACTACACAGTGAATTATCAGTCAGGAATATCCGAAAACTGTGTCTTCAGATCTCAGCCAGGAAAATCTTCCTCAGTTCTGCATAAACAGTAAGGGTTAAAAAGTGTGGTTTTACCATATCCTAAAATCCCAGCCAGAAGTTGCAGCTCAGATCCTTTGTATAATGAACATGGCAAAAACAGTATTTATGATTCTCTGAGTCATTCCTGCATACTGCTTTAAAAAAAAAAAAATAGGTCATAGAAGTATGCTTTATGTGCAAATAGAAAACAACTGATCTTTATCACTCTAGAGTTCACAGAAGACCAAGTTCTGTACTGTGCCTGGTGGCCTGGCAGCAGTGAGGAAACAATTCGAGAAAGTACAAAGGATGTCTCCAAAAAAGACCTTTGCTCAGTACCAGCACCAACATAGATCTCTACAGGTAACAACAGCATTTTAATACTATCAAATCTGGTCTGCCCTACTAGATAACTGAGGAAAGAAATATTAGTGCTTGCTTTACTGATGAGTTTTCATTATGACTAAGACAATATTTCTCTAATGTTCATACTCATATAATTTTATATTTGAGATGTACCACAGGATTCATATATTTTTTATGCAGATGAACACTCACTATAGATTAGACTCAAGTAGACTTAGATTGAGTAAAGCAGATTATTACTATGGCAGTATTTTATACCAAAACCTGTCTATAAACTATGATTTATACATTATCATGTGTCACATTGATATTTTCCATTTATTGCACTTGATGTTAAGTCATTTTCTTTCAAAAGGAGTTTTCTGCTTCCACTGAATTGAATCTAATAAATTTCCCTAGACAGATCAAAAATTGCACAGAAAAACCCAGACATTACATGGAAGTAGAACAAAGCAGTAACTAAGTGTTACTTCAGACAAAAGACCTTTACATTTCATTGCTTCATTAGGCTATACCATGAAAAATTGTTGTAGGACATAACAATTTTGTACTATGTGAAATCCCCTGCAATAAAGTGCTGTACAATCTGTCCTGTACACTCTGAAAAACAGTAAATTTCTTTACCATCCCGCACTTCTTGGAGAGATTTTTAAGCAATATTGTTCTCCCAGCTTTGTAGAAAAAGACACATTAACATTTGGCCATAGGCTTCTTTTAATGTTAAGTAAGTATCATCATATCTACCACTAATCTCTCATTTCTTATACATCAGTATCTATATCAACAATTTGTACAGACAACAAGCACAACTCCAGTTTGTAGGGAAGAAGACACAGTTTGCTGCAGGGCTATGAATGCATCTTCAAGCAAGCAGAAAAATGCCATAGTGGCACATACCCACAGTGGTGCATAATCTGTGCTAATAGGAAGTGCTATGTACATGCTTTTCAGATGATGTGGCCCACTCTACCTGCCAGTTTTATGGGTGAAGGAATACAGAGCCCTGTACAGAAATTATGTGACTTTTCTCTTACGCAGAAACCAATAATTTCATTTCTCTGATGTCTAGATGCATTTTCCCAGGACATCCATCTCTCCACAAAGCCACTAGAATAGTTCCATTTCTCCAGTCAAGATGTGACCTCAAAGCATACTTATCCACATATTTTTCCTCTGTGGCTAGTTGAGGAGGCTCTCTCAAATCATCAGCAGAAATAGCCACACACACTGAAAAATGAAATCACTCAGACCAAATGGAACCATCTTTAAATTTAGGTTAAATAACTTACTGCAAGACCATAAAATCCCATTTCTATGTAACATAACTGCACTTTCATGGAAAATGGGATTATACACTTAAGTAGTTGAAAGATTATTCAAGGTCACTGGATCCATCCTGGGGCAAAACAGAAAACACAGTTTGAAGACAGATCTCCAGATCTGGATAAATTCAAACTATTAATCCAAGATAAAATAAGGACTGTATACAAGGATGCAATTATTTTTTTTTTAAAGCAATTTTTAATTTTTTTAAAAGCAATCTAAATAGCTGGACATTCTACTACATATTCAATTATTGTATAAAGAGTTTATGACTTTTCATTCAAAATATTGTCATCAAATATGCAAATATGAACTATTCATCTTCCTGTTTTTCTCAGGCAGCAGCTATTGCTCTTAGCTCTCTACATTGTACTGGAAATTGGTTCTTTGTAATAGGTACCATAATACCAGTAGAGCTCAATACACTCATCTCCAAAATGGTGAGCAGCAATGAAAGCTGACCACAGACTTGCCCTGTGCTCATAAACTCAACCAGAGTCTGATTAGAGACCTGGTTTGTGATCTGACCACCGGCACCATAAGCACCTTCTGGCTCAGCCACCAAGATGAGAAGAGGCCATGAGCTTTGGTGTCACACCTGAGCAGGTGCCAGCCTGGAGTGCTTTGCTACCCCAGCTCAGCCACCTGACGGCTCAGGCACAGCCTCAGTGCCCAGTGTCAGAAACGAGCCATTGCTGGCAAGTGAGCTGAACCTCCAACACAGCAAAGAGTGGAATACAGAGAAAACATCTGGCATTCACTCACCCATTCAGTACAGAATGTCAGAACTGACACGGCCATAGCTACCCCTCCTTCACTGAGGGTCATTCCAGAGGCATTTTCTAAGATGGCTACAGTAGGAATTGACAATTTTCTAGCAATTGCAGAAAGACTGAATAATGGGACAATGTCAGTGAATGGTGAAAACCTCACAATTTTATGAAAATCTTTCATATAGTGCCCAAGACACCCTAAGTATATACATACAAATAAGCAAGGCTGACAAATCATAGGGATGAAGTGCAGATAAGTGAAGTTCTTTTATGAAATTTCTGCAAGACTCTCACAGAGCTGGTGTGCAGCGAGACTGTGCTAAAGAACATAAATAGATAAAAAAGCATTACTTTGAGGAAGAAATAAAGATCCATGCAAAAGAGTCATTCCATTGTCACTAACTTTGTAACTGAAGATTCAGGATCACAATTGACTTCCACTGCTGCTTACAAGTTTGTACATACTGTTCATTCAGAACAGAAAGTTCTAAATTTGCCAATACATAAACAAAATTATATTAGCCAACTTATGGCAGATTATATGTTGATATACTGCTATGTTGATATAATTATATGTTGTACCATAATGTACAGTTCAACTAAACATATTATGCATCAATTGTGAGATAGTAAAAGTCTCTTGTGCTTGGATGAACCTCTGAGCCATTTGATCCCCTTGAAATACATACTGACATAGAGAACTGTATACATGTTATATGCATATTTACATATAATGTAGTGTACATATTCTGAGCTGAAAAACAATTCTATTTTTGAAAGAGAAAGTATGTTGCAATTGTTATTAGAACGGAAGAAAACTAAAAATATCAGCACAAAAAAGCAAACGTTGTTCTAAATTACACAGAATTCTTATTGAAAAATGTGCCAGATTTGAATTATCAGTAACTGTTCTACCTAAATTATTGCAGTACAGAAGCACTAAAGTTGTTGTATGGGCCACTAACATAAAATGTGTGTAGCAATTACAGCTCCCTTCAGTAACAGAATCTGAATGCCTACATAAAAAGACCGCTCCTCTAACAAAACTTATACACTTATTCTTGGATTTACATGTTTATTTTTAAATACTATTGTTTTAGGTTAGAGTGCCTTATTACCCAGAGACACACCAGTACACTACAGTGCTCTGTGTTAAGCACCATGCAGATGTGCATGGGAAGGCCAGCAGCCCACACAAAGGGTGAAGGGAAACAAATGTGAGAGACTGGAGGATAAAGAAGTCTGAAAGAAAATTTAAAAATTCTGAGAAACCATCCACGAGCAAGCAGCATGCCGACAATCGTCCAGCTGACAGGGTTTTCTGAAACTTACTTATGCTATACCATAAATAAAATGTAATTGACCAATTTTATAGAATATACTACAAAGTCCATGGGATCTACAAAACATGCCACAACCATAATGGGGTAGACTAAATTAACCCTACCTACAGTAATGCTATATCTAACAGTTGGCACTTATAGAGGAGAGATGAAACCACAGGTGGTCTAACTCTGCACTTGTTCAGAGTAATAAATGAGCAGCATTTAACATCGTGTTACAGGAATTTCAATTAGCCATTTTGACTGACACACAAAATAAGAAATCCTCCACGTCCCTCTCCCTCCCAGCATGCCCAGAGCAAGGCTGGGTAATTATATCATCAAAATCTGGCTTATAATGTTTGGGCTGCATTTTCAATGGCCATTGCTATAGCATTAAATTATTATGGTCTTTTGCAATATGGCAACTACTTCATAAGCAGTACCAAAGTTACAGCAACAAAGCACTAGTGACATTCAGATTAGATTTGCTTCCTGACTACATTAAGTCATAATTGTATTTCTTTTTAATGCCCCACACCATTCAAAGGACACATAATGACTACTCTGAACATATTTCATGTCTCATGAATGAGCTTTTCCAGTAATGAGAGCTTGAATTACATATCTAAAGCATGCACATTAAAACAGAAAAACATATCTTAAATGAAAAAGCATATATATGCATAAATATATTAAAACTCATATCCACATAGAATGAAAAGGCATATTAGACATACACCTCCACAACCATTAAACTGAGAATAGATGGAAAAATTTACATTCATTCTTTCTGAACTGCCTCTTTTCAACCTGATATGTGGTTAGCTCAGCATCCCTCACAAGTGTTATGTACACAGAACCTGCAAGTGTAAAACAGGACATCCTGTAAAAGCAGGACATGCTGTGACCTGCTCTCCTCAAGCCTCAATGAGCTCCAACAGTTCAGACAGGATTGCTTTTGATACTGGTAGTGCACTTAATCATTTACTGCGACAGCAATAAGAAAATTTATTCCACCCTTTGTTTGTACAACTTTAATTCATCTTATAGCTGAAACAGGATTTGGCAGCACAGAAGTGGAAAAGAATTCCTAAAGCCCATGGAGGGAATGCTCATTGTTTCTATGCCATAGATCTAAGAACCCTTGCTGCCCACTGCAAGGCAGGAATCACAGGCCAGGCAGTGGATGACCCCTATATTGATTCAGCAGAAGTATTAATGGAGATGCAAGCTGTGCAAGCATTCCTTAGTTTGAAGGTGGATCCCATAAATATATGCTTTCTCATGGCTTGACTAAGAGAAAGAAGTAATTTCTTGCCCCACAATTAACTGAATTTCAAGTACTAATCAGGACTTGAGATGCAGGAAGCTTAGAGCTCTATGCTGCACTAGATGTACACCAGCAATCTCAGAAACACAGTACTGCCTCCATTCCTGTTCAAGTTACATTGAACACTTGGGAAACTCTTGCTGAAGGGACCAGAAGCTCCTTTCATTTGAAAGCTTATTATCAGTAGAAACTAATAGACAAGCTTCCTTCTAACAAATGAAGAAGAAAATATAATTTGACATGAGTGAAATTATTTGTTAGATGGCTCTGTGTGCATGGGAGAGGAAGCCCAGGACTGCTTAATAACATCAGTCTTTTTGATTTATTTCTTCTAATCACTAAGTCTCAAAGTACCCCATAGACACTGGTAATGATGTAACACAGGTTCAATGGCAGGCTTCAAATAAGAAAACAAATCACTGTCAGAATCTGAAGCCAAACCAAACACAGACTCAGAAATCAGTTTACACAGACATCTTGGACAGTGCTTTAAACTCCTGAGGATACACTGTTTATTACACTGCAGTTGTCAGGCTCGTAGTTACAAAATATACAGTCCCTGTATATTTTACAGGATCTTTTGGTTACTTTATGGGTCATATTTTCCACAATTGCAATTCAGCATGATTTTTGCATTGGAAGAACTTTATAAAGCATATGCAGGGAGTCATCACCTCATAGATATTACACTTCCTTTTAAAAATTTCATTAGCATTATGTCCACTGCCAGGCAACAAGTTGGAGGCACAGCACATAAAGCCAGAACAAGTCCTCCTTGTCACCTCTGCCCCCTTCCAGTCCAATTAGGCATTTCATCTATTCATGCACCTTGCCATATCTGCTGCGTCTTGCTGCAGTAACAAAGACTTGACATCTGCGTTATAAAAAAGCCAGTTCCAATGTTGATAGCAATAAATATCAAAGACAATAACAATGGCACTCTGCTGTAAAATGGCTGCTCTTGTTACACCATTTCTATCAGAATTAATTTCTGACAGCCCTCGAGGAAAAAAAAAATCTGATTTACTATTAGCTGTTAATGTGAATTTTTTTGGTTTGTCTTGAGGAAACATCAAGTAGCAGGCACCACACAGTATCAAATAGCACCAGGGAAGCTGAGTGCAACGAAATGACCTCTAAAGAAAGTCAGACAGAAGCCTCTCAAACACAAGAGGTAACTACTGATACATACCTGCTTTGTTTCTTCCTTCTTTACCTCTTGGTTACAGAAAGATCTGGATTTTCTGCTGAGAGCTTATCTCATTACATAATAATTTTTACAGGTGTTTCACTACATGTTTTTAATGTATTATTGTTTTATCATGATAATTTTTATATTTACATTGATATTTTTCATTGATGCAATATTTTAAATATGGTTTCAGAAGTATGTAAAATTCTTAGGCATTGCACTAAATCGTGAGTAAAGCAAAGGTTTTGTGCACAGGTTTCTCCTCATGAGCAAGTTATTCATGAAATGAAAATGGCTTCTACATTCACTCAGCATGACACAGGTAAGAAGTGGCATGAGAATAAATGCTCACAAATGAGCAATGGCAAATGCCTTTACTCCCACAGATGTACTGTTCTTAGCATTTAAACATGAAAACACACACTGCTCCAATTCTCAGCACAGCTCATTCCTGAGCTTCAGTGGGACTTCAGAAAGGAGTTAGAATTCAGTATGAAGAGATTATGTTTGCATAAGGATGTGGCTTTAAGTATGGTCTGAGTTGCTTGAAAGAACAGGGGACTTGACAACTTGTCCGAAAATATAAGCAAACACCAGTCCTTGTACATACAAAGCTGTGGGTGGGCACGGTTCAGTTTGTAGCTGACCTGAATAATCTGCAGAATAGCACAGTGAAGAAGATCACAGTGTTAAGACACTGCTGCTGCAGCTTAGCCCTTGAACAAGAATTCATGCATTTCATTGTCCCACACACCTCAGTCACCCTTTGGCCCTGCCACACGACTCAGGTATGGTAAAACAGTAGTTTATATCATGTCCCTTGACAATTATGGTGACGTTTTCTCTACAGATTTCTGTACTGATCAAGTTACTCTAGTCTTCCACAAGGCTAAACACAGTTTTTCCAAGATTTAAACGTTTTATAATTCACTGATAAAATCAATTTCATAAAATGCAGATTGGAGGAAAAACAATCTTTTTTATTCTTCTTCCCATTGCAGTAATCAATTCAGCTCAGAATGAAGAGCTCCCAAAGACTGTAACACAGATTTTAAAAGAGCAGATTGAGAAGGCAGCTCAGGAGAAGGCTGTTCACTCTGACAGAGAGATCACAACATCTGCTAAAGAAGTAAAGGTCTGTATTTTTAATGAGCGATCTTTCCTTATGCAAATTAGAAGTTAAGACTCTGGTCTGCCATGCTGTCTGATTTTCTATTTTGAATAATTATGATTTAAAATGTAACTTATGGAAGTGGTGGGAATATATAAACTTCAGGAATTAAGTGCACATAATATAACATGAAATACATTAGAAAGCTCCATAAGTACTTACTGTATGTGACAAAAACAATTCAAGGTAAAAACTTCTGCATTTTCTCCTCTGATGAATAGTTTCCTCTTTCCTTGTTTTGAATCTGTAAATATGTATAATTTGTCACCACAGACTCTCAGAAGCCTGGAAAATACCACTTTCAAAAGAAATTAAAATGAACACAAGCTACAGCTAAAGTTTGTTATGCTTATAGTGCAAAGTCTGCATTTGTTGCAGTAAAATCTCCAAGACTGCTCAATCATCATTTTGCATGAATTCCACATTTCTTTTCACATATATTCTATGATGCAAATATCACAGCTCTTAGCTCAAAAGATTGGTTTTATGCATTCTGAGCAATAGCTGATAGATTGTGTCTTTCCAGATCCTTTTATAATCCTATTGCTTGGATGCTTGCAGAACTAGCTTTTGTGCAGAATAGAAAAATTGTTTTCTATATTACTGTGCTTAAAAAAAAAAAGGGGGAAAAAAGAAGGAAAAAACAACCATAAACCACGGACAACCCAACACTTTTGCCCCTAAAGATGGAAAATAAGTATCAGGAAATCACATTGACTTCAACAGTTCATCTGCTACCGCTACAACTTCAGCAAGCAGACTACAGGAAATTTCTACACCAAGGAAAAACAGGATGGAACCTCTACCTCTGCCATTATTTGCTCCTGATACATGGAAGCACAGGAAAACTTCCAAATACTTATGCAAAAGCTCCAATGGAAATATCAATGTATTTTGAGTCCACTAGACCAGCCAGCTCTCCAACAAAGTCCACTGTGTCCACAGATCTGTACCTAAAGCAATTTATGTGAACTAAGACATTTATATAGTTGTTTACACCCAATATTAAGAAAACACTTAGAAAAACATTTTCTAATATTTTATGTCATGGATCTGTGTCATCATCTTATTGCAGGGGTTCCATACTGTTTCCTCCTTAGCACAAGTCCCATACCATCTTTGTGTTTCTCATGGGCATCTCCTCCAAACACTAACTCTTCCTTCTTCTTGCAGTAACCAACTCCAGTTCCCTTCTCAACCACCCACCCCACTCTTTTATAGCACTCTTCTTCTCATTGGTTACAGCTGTGGCCTGTTAAAGTCAGGCATGTTCCTAATATTTGATAATTGACCCAGCTACAACTCCTTAGGGTAAGATTACTTTCTACACTATTTCTTATATTCTATCCCCCTAAGATCTGAAACACAGAATTTGATTTTAGATATACAGCAGGATGAAGGCTTTGCCTTCATCATTCACAAGGCCAGAAAAATAATGCCCAGTGGCATGAAATCCAGAGAGGGGAGGTCCTGTCTCTAAGACAGGTCTGTGAGAACCAGCCTTTTGTTCCATTTCCATTCCATGATCCTCCAGCCCCAGATGAAGCTAGAAGTACTGCAGAGAAGGAACCATTGCAGGAAGAAATGGTAAAATACTCAGCCTGAATGTTTCAGATGCAGCCTCTTGACGTGCTGCATGCACATGCCCTGGGCTCTACAGGAACTATGGACAATGTCCTTGCATTAGGCACAGGAGGTGGTGGTGCAGGCTGATGGGTGTTTGAAATGCAGCCACCGAACTATGTGAATAAAAATCTCCAGAGAGGAACAAGTATCAGCTGAAACATACATCTAAGAAGTTTCTAATGGTGCTTTAAAGACTCTGAGGTACATGCTGGAAACACAGAACCTGGATAAACTTCAGCAGCTCAACCCAGTTATTTCCCTTAACTTGTTGCGGACAAGGCCTGAGCTGAAAAAGAAGCTGACCTCTTCACAGAAGATTAAAGAGAAGTATAATGTGTTTTGAACCTCAGTCATAGTGTGTTACCAGAGAGAGCTTCAAAGGTGGGAGAATGAAGCTGTCCATGGATAAGACACCGAAAAGAGGCATTACACAATAACCCACCAGATGAATGCAGCCTTTACCTGTGAAAATAAAACTCCTATGTGTAATCTCAGTGGAGGAAAACATAAACAGTGCTACACACATGGCAAAAAAGCTGAAATAAAGCCTTGGCACACACAGGATCCAAAGGAATTAAATTCATCTGAAACATCCACTACAAAAATCAGACAAGCAAGATCAAGGTCCCACAGGAGATGCAGCATCTCCTGTAAATTAGAGCACAGCAGAGTTTCTGATTCTGAATTGGATGGCAACGATACCCTAGTAGTACAAAAATAAGACATATTAATTCAAATAGATATATTTCCATGAAGTCCAGAAGACTGAGAAGCTGAAGATGCAGGAATTTAGGTTTAACATGGAGAGATCTATCCTGAAGAATTTAATGCAGCAAACCAAAAGATACTAAAAATAAATATTACAATTAAAATAGCATTGCTGTTGTATTTGAAATACATTAACATGTTAGAAAATGTACATGGAATGCACCTCACTTTTCATGTTTAAAATTAACACATCCTCTAAACTGAAGTAAAATGTCTGTATAAAACAGCTGTAGAGACAAAATAATGCTCATGTTTTATGCACATCCATTTTTAGTTCAGTAAAATACAAGATGTGACTTTAGACAAAGTGAACTGCGTTTCAGTGGGTTTTCTGTTTCAGTAAAATCATTGAAATGGTTTAAAAATTACTATGCAATTTTCTAAAAAACCAAAGTGCTATTTCCTGCTAGGTAATTTAACCAGTTCATAAATCTCTAGTCTGAATTTAGGCAATGAAACGAGATGTCAGGGTCCTGGTTTCACATCACTAAGGAGTGAAGCCACTCTGTGTTTCTGTCAAAGAGCTGAAGCCCATTATTTGTTTCATATTGAAGAAAATTTTTAACTATATGATGTGAATATATATATATTAATAATTGAATATGAAGTAAACATGGAAAATTAAGCATGACTTCTTTCTTATGGTGCATGTTTTACTTAAAAATTATATTAAAATAGCATTTAGATTGCAAAGTTATGCATTTGAAACATAGAAAATATTACATATCCTACTGAAAGATGAACATCAGTGTCCTCCTTTTTTGCATCTATTTTGGGCACTGAAAATGGATGGAATCCTGCAGGAAGACCAGATGTTGCCATAGCTTTAGCCATTTGATAGATGAACCAAATGCTTATGCTTGAACAGCAGAGGAAACGGCAGAACAAAGCTGAACACTCCTGCACCAGCAAAACTCCTGAAGAGAGAGCTTTGCTTTGGGATTCCCAGCACTGTGCACCAAGGGAGGGGTGCTACCTCTAATCACTCTAGGAGCAGAATTAAACATGAGTAGGTTGTGAGCCTGTAAAACGAGGCACAGCCTAGTGGTGATCCAACAAAATACTTCATGCGGTGGGTTGGCTCTCACTGCCAGCTAAGTCCACACCCACTTACCCACATCCCACAGTGGGCTGGGAGAACAAATCAGAAGAGCAAAACCGAGAGAGCCTGTTGGCAGAGGGAGAGGCAGGTTAACAGAGAAAGCAAAGCTGGGCCATGAGCAAAGCAAAAGAAGAATTGATGTCTATTCACTTTGGCCTCAACATGCACAACTGTAACTTGTAAACACAAACACTCTGAATGTCCCTCTTCCTTCTCCTTTCCCTCCAAAGTTTCTATTGCTAAGTATGATGCCATATGCTGTGGAATATCCCTCCAGTCAGCTGGGGTCAGCTCTCTTGTTTGCGTGCTCTCCCAAGTTCTTGCACATCCCCAGTCTACCTGCTTGGGACTGGGTGGGAGAGCAGAGGGGGAAGAAGAAGGGACTTTGACACTGTTCAGCAACAGCTAAAACACTGTGTGTTAGCATCATCACAGATGACATCATTAGTCACCAGCACTTGAGCCCAAATTCAAAACAGCATTCATTGTATGGGCTGCTATGAAGAAAACTATCCCAGATAGTCTCAGTAAAGGCAAGTATGTTAAGAGGGAGTAGAAATACCCAGTTCCAGTAGAATAGAGAGTTTTCTAAAAGTTAACCCTCTGGATTTTCTTTTTAATCTCTTTCTATCTGGTAAATATTGATGACCTCAAATAGCAGACCAGCTTTTTCCTCACTGATTTTCTAGGACCATTCACATGTGGTGGGTTGACCTGCTTCTTCCAGCCACTGTCCCATTCCACCTCCTCAACAAGATAAAGAGAAAAAATAGGATGAAGAAGCTCATGGAACAATTTAAAGACAGGGAACACCATAAGGACACTTACCAATTATTTTTATAGCCATGGGAAAAAATAATCTCCAATTAAGATAGATTCAGATTGTGAGAAACAACACCTCCCCTCCTGCCCTCTTTTTCATGGTCTCAGCTTTACTCCTGCCTTTCCTTGTCCCTCTCCCACCCCCAGTAGCACTGAGGGGATGGGGAATAGGGGGCTGGGGTTAGTCCATACCAGTTCCTCTCTACTGCTCCTTCCTTCTCATACCTTTACCTTGCTTCAGTGTGGGCTCTCCATATGCCACAGCTCCTTCTGGGAATACCCGCCTGCTCCACTGTGGTGCTCCCCAGAGGCTGTAGTGTGGATGACTGGATGACAGCTCCTGCATGGTCCTCTCCCCAGGCTGCAGGGAAGTACCTGCTCCCATCGTCTCCTCTACAGGCTGCAGGGGCATCTCTGTTGCAGCGTCTCCTCCCCTTGTTCTTCTCTGACCTTGACGTTTTCAGGGCTGTTTCTGACCCTTTTCCCCCTCATTCCTGGCTGCACATGCAGCTTTTGCCCTCTTGGAACATGTTTTCCCAGAGACAGGAGGAGCATGGCTGAGCAGCTCTGCCACGCACTGCATCCAGAGCTGGTTGTACCCAGCATGGGGCAGGCCCTGCTGCTCCTCACAGAGGCTGCCCCCAGCCACCAAAACTGCCCCACTGCCACACAACACACAATCCAATTTCAAGGAGATTAATATTGCCTCACTATTCCTAGTCCTGGAAGTTGTTTTGGAATAAATTTCCCTTAAATTCCCTTTTTGCTTTCCTCTTCTCTTGACTTGCCTTCTGAGGCACAACACTCACAATCAACCATCCAACGAAGCAAAGTAACCATTCAATGAGACCATTTTCCAGGATACATGTCACCATTTTTGCCCCTCTAATTACCTTATCTCCTTCCTCTCCTCCCTCTGCACATTCAGAATACTTGTGTACCTAAGAATATTCAGCTGAATCCTGGTGCTCGGCTCACAAGCAGTCCGTGCATATGGACTGCCCCTTTCTAGCATGCGTGCCCCTTACTGGTAGGAAACTTTCTATTCATGTTTTCTACTTTCTAGAGAAATAGTTTTCTTCATAATTAAATACACTTCACAAAGGCTTTATAAAGCTGTTAATATAAATGTAGCTACCTTAGTATTAAAATTCAACTGAAAAAAGTATCAGGTCTGACAACTACAATTTTAAAACACAAATAATTATGTCCATAGCATATTTGGACAATGTGAGTGAGCAGTCTGGAGGTTACCACAAAAGGAGTAACCCCTATTGTGTATTTGGCATGGCTAAGCAAAAAACCCTCATCAGAATTTCAAACATCCATCCCTACTTATTGATCTTTCATTGTACATTCAAAGCTTGTACATACATTATATTCAATTCCACTTATACTAGAAAACCTTCTATTATTCTACCACTTTTCACACAATAATTAGTTATTACAAATAAACGGAAGATACTGTACCTAGTAAAGTCCTTTCAAATGCATGGATTCATGCAAAGGGTAAGTAGTTTTTGACTTTCCAAGTATTACTGTTAGTTGAACAAAAAGGAAACCCTACAATAAACAACTGAGATACCAGTTAATAGAAAATGGAAAATGTTCTAACAAAATATATGGACTGATACTGTTAAAATCAAATCATAACATGTGGCTTAGACTAATGTGTAACCTTTTACTATGTGGTTGTAGAAACTGCAGATTCAGGAATATGAAACATGCAAACTCTGCCAACAGAGAGTTTACCCCATGGAGTGTCTTGTTGCTGATAAGCAGAATTTTCACAAATCGTGTTTCCGATGTCACCACTGTGGCAGTCAGTTAAGGTAAGAAGTACCTGCATGTTCACTCACACAACCCTGCTTTTGAATATAAGTACAGATGGTAAAATTATTTTCAACTGTAGGATTATTCAGCCTGTAGGATGCTGGGTTGACAGAGTGGTATCCTGAGTTCTCCTTTTCTTCTCTGCTCCTAACATCTACACTGTGACATGGAATGAGTCCTCTAAATTTCTTATAGACATTTCTTATAGAACTGTTCAGTCCCAGAACCTTCCAAATTCTTCCCCATATTACTTCCTATGGACCACTGCTGACCTTCAGGGTAGCATGAAACAGAGGCAGGATGAAACACAGGAAACACAGGAATTCAGGTGTAATTTAAGATTTGCAGTATTCTTAAATTACAAAAAAAGTAATCTGCAAAACACCAAATTTTCTCTTTAATTTTCCTCATTCATAAAATGAATTATGATGGTTCTCTGCATTAGCAAATCAGTCTGTAGCCTTCATATAAAATGTAGAATTTATGGCCCTATCTGACTGCAAAGACCCAACAATTTTGAGATTAACACACTCTGGGTTATTTACACACATTTCCTTTACTTCATTTGGGAGAAGAATCCAAATATAAATCAAACACAAATTTCTATAATTTGCACAAAGACTAAATTCTGCTGCTACTTTGTAGAAAAACTGAGGATTTGGACATTAACAAGATGAAGAAAAATGGTCCAAAAAGCCCAGAAGTGCTGTGGAACATTTCTATTTGAAACATATTCTGTGCAACAACCAAATGAGTTTATGTTCTTTCTTAAATCACCAAGCATGACTCTTCTCCTTCATTTTGACTTTGAAATTGTATGGAAATTCACAAGTAAAGATTTAAGATACGTTTTTTTTGGGGGGGGAGAGGGGGTAGAAAGGGAGATGTGTATGGTAATTTATTATATGTAAAAGCATAAAACAAATTTTCTTCCTTTTGGCAGCTTGGGAAATTATGCATCTCTCCATGGAAAAATATATTGTAAACCCCATTTTAAGCAACTTTTCAAATCAAAAGGAAATTATGATGAAGGTTTTGGACACAAGCAGCATAAGGATTTATGGAATTCTAAGGATCAACTTAGTTCAATTAACAAAACTCAAGCTGCAGAAACAAATCCCATTAACAGCATACCTGTTGAACCTAAACCAATTACAGAAGTTGATAAAGGCTTGTACACAGGTACTGATGGTGCCCGTCCTGATATTTTGGATAATAATTTGAAAACCACAGAAAGAGGTAAATTAAAAATGACATGGCCTCCTTCAACAGATGATGCAACATCTAAGAAAACATTCTCTATTGAAGAATCAGCTAAAGTAAATAAGTCAAAGTGGCCCCCAGAAGGTTTTGCTCAAGAAGATTCTAGTTTATATACAAATAAATCTCTGGGCAACAAAAAGGAATCTCAGAAAAATCCCACTGTGATGGAGCAAAATAAAAAAACCACCACAAATTCACAACAAAATCAACACTCATCCACTCTGCCTGAAAAAGAGTATACCAATACCGGTAAAGTAAAGAAAAATGAAGCAGGCAATAATGGAAAGGATGAGGAAGCTGGAAATGTGCAAGATAAGGTGAATAAACTAGAAGCATCAGAGAATAGGGAGCAAAGTGGAAAGGATATTAATGAGGGTGATAATGTAATTGTGGGTAGTACTGGGAGGAAGCAAGAGAAACAAATTAATGAAACTGATAATTCAGAAGTTGTACAGGTTACTAACATTGATGATGTAACACTACAAAAGAATCACAAAGAATGCAACTTGAATAACAACAATAATAATTATCCCACTTTCTCACATCGAAATATTTGTACACAGAAAACAACTCTCTCAGCTGTGTCTACCCCAAAGACAGCATTAAGCCATGCTATTTGCACTGAATCAAAACATGCCTTTGGAAAGCTGGACAGTCAGTCTGGAAATGAAGAAATATATGAGATATATGAACCTCCTGAGAGCTATTCTAGTGATTCTGTACTTGCACAGGATGAACAGAACTCAAAAGATGAAGATGCGGTTACTTCTAAGAGCCTTGCTCAATTCAATAACAATGCCACGTGTCAGAAGTCTCGTAGGAGCAGCACATTCAGTTTGAAGAAGGCAACTAACACAACATTGTCTGTTGATACCCAGTTGTTATGCACTGGAGAAGAATCAGGATATGACAAAAAAGACAAAAAGCTAAATACTATTTCATCTGACACTCTGAAGAAATCTTTTCTTAAAAAAGACAATCTGGTTTTAAACTGTGGTCTAATAGACTCTGCAGATGTAAGTAAAAAATCCTGCAGTCCATATTCAAAAGAACATGGAAATTATGATACAGAACTGAATTATATTAACGCTTGTCAAGAAAGTGAAATAATCCAATTGGCAAAGACTGACACAAATACAAGCTTAGATTTACTGAGCTCAAGACATATGGCTGTTTCATCATTCCAAGGCAAGAAGGTCGAGTTCAAATGGCTCACTGCAAATGAAAAAATTAAAAAAATAGATTTTATGATGAAAATTAATAAAACATCCAAGTGGTCAGCTATGTCTGTCACTCATTACAAAGTATGTCATAAATAGGTATTTCTTCAGTCTACTTATCTTAGTCTTTCATGAAGAATTTAATATCCAGAGATTGTAATACCCAGACTTTATTCAGTTAGTTTATATTTAAGACAATGAAGATGTAGATTTTTTTTTTCCATCTGTAATTATAAAACACCCCTTGTTTTTCTATGTTTCTGAACATTGCAATGAATATTTTATTACACTGTCCTGGAGAAACATAATCCATTTCAGTATTTATTATTTGTAACAACTTCAGATGTGAAGCACTCAGTGTGAACAAAGGAAGAAAAAGACTTATTGTTTTTTCTAATGTATTATTACTTTAACTGAACTGTTGCTCCATGACATATTATGTACACTGGTTGTGTTAGCACATGCTAGAAAATCTGGGGTTTGGTTGAGATTTTGGGGAGTTAATCTTTTTTGTTTCCGTTTTTGCAGTATAATGTAATACTTAGTTTGAAATGGATCATTATTGAATAGTCACCACAGCTGGTTGGTGAATAGCATTGTTTTGTCATATTCCTAGAGCTGCTACTAAGTTATACTGAGTAACAGGGGAGAAAAAAGTGTGTAAATTTTAACATTGATAAAACTAAACATCCTAAATAGAACTGAAACAGGGTTTGGGGGACAATGGGCAATGAAGGCTAGTGGTTGTTTCAGTAATTAATTCAAAGTCATTTTAGCTGAAACAGCTCTCCAGTGTCATACTTAAACCTGTACAAACTTAGGCAGATCCAGTAGCTTTTCTTTAAAACCTATGCTTAGGGATTAACATTTCCTCACTTAACACTATTCCATTCTGTATGAACCAGCAACATATCATTTAACTGTTGACAATGCATAATAAAAAAGCACTTTACAAAAAATATTCTGTGATTTTTTTTAAGATTAATTTATATATACTATTTTCCTTAAATTGTTTGTGAAATTCTTCATGCAATGACAAGTTTAAACCAAAGTGTCAGAGAGAAAAGGAATCATAATCAAAATACATTTTTCAAAATAATTCCTGAAGGACTCAGCAGAGACAGGCATTTGAAATAATTTACAGGAAATACAAGCTGATGTAAAACATTTAAGAAAGTGTGCCTCAGACTTCTAGAACAAAACATTGTCTGTACTACAACTCACTGCCCAAAGCAACAGGGTTGTGGGTAAGTGGGAAATCCACATGACTCCTCTACACTACACAGAAACAACCATAAACTATATACACACATCAGAAAACTAGGAATAGCATTTTTTCCACAAGCATATTTAATAGTATATTGCTCCAAGGTATTCTCAGTAAATGCAGATATAGAAGATCTCTTTAAATTAATGTTACCAGAAGAACAGCCTTTTGCACAAGACACTCCAATACCACTGTATTTGAGAACTTTATTTAAAAGCATTAGCCTACAGCTGCTTTTCAACACCTTAGAATCATTTCAGCAAGATTTCTCTCTCTCTTTTATTGCTCCCCCCATTTGAGCGTAACCATCATAATTTGTTTTTTAAAAGCCAAGAGATTACTACATAGCACTAAATGATTTTGCTCTCTTTTATGAATAGATAACAAACTAAAAATAACATCAACAAAATTCCTGCTAAGACAACAACAACAACAAAAAATCCAGAAAATGCATGCCTGAAGAAAATTAAAGGAATTTGACTGGCATATTTAGACTTCTACATGAATTAAAATGTTAAATCTCCCCCATTTCTCAAAACTTTTTATTAGACAGAAGATTGGTTTTGGCTGTATTAGTTAGGAAAGAGGAATTATCTTGAAGGTGAAATGGTGGTTTATGTGCACATGTGTAGGTGTGATCCTATGCAAGTTAATGATTCAGGAAAAATCTAACATGGCTGCAATATTTGTACCTGAAGTACAATCCTATGCCATTTGTCATCCTCTGCATATTTTGATGAATTTAACCTTGTATATACTACAACCTAGAGAAGTGACAGATGTCAATTATGATAATAAAAATTCACACCAAGAAATCAGCACCTCTGAAACTATCTTTGGAAACTATAGACCTTTCAGCTTCCCCCAAACAAAATCAAAAATGAGTCAAAGAAAAAGTGTGTTCCTTATGGCCAGCTAGATATGACTAAAACAAAGGCTTTGTTGAAATAGTATAAAAGAGCAAGACTAAACAGAAATTTTTACTCCCAGAGAGAATATTATGTAAAGTCAACTTACATAAAAGACATACCATATGGGGTAAATCTCTTTGGAAATTCCATGACTGAAATTCTGTTTAGTATGGGACAGACACAGAAGTGCAGAGCCTTCCTCTAGTGGATTCACCAGCTTTGCATTCTCTTCTCTTACTGAGTGGCTTTTTTACTTCTGCCAGTAGTGAGGATGAATGTTTATTGCAGAATTATTTATTTGAAGCACAAGCCCTATTATATTGTTTGGGGATTCTTATACAAATCATAAAGATGACATGCTCTAAACATGTTCTAGAAAACTAACAGCCATAGGTAATAAAATATTGTAGAAAAATGTAAATAACCTAAAAAAGAAAATTTAAGTAGGAGAGCTCTTCAGAACTTCAGCCAAAAGCTCAGTGCAGAAATAATCAGAAATAAGGTTTGAACTCACTGAGTCTTAAACTCCTTTCCTTCCAAGGCAAAATGATCAGAGATGTCACCCTGATGTATACACACACATTGGCACTGCAGAAGTCAGACTGTGGAGAGAATGCATATAGTAGCTGAAAGTGAGATTGAGATAAAGTGTGTAGAAAGTAGCAACCTTATATGTTTTCTGTAAATGAAATATTAAGTGAATAGTAACTCCTTAGCTGCTAAAAAACTTTATACATTTTAGAGAACCCATACAGATTTACTGCAGCCAAGGAGCTGGTCTATATTGGTTTGGGAAGAACTAGTGTCCATTAGAATTGTATTTCTGTGAGGGGAAGTTGCTATTCCAAGTTTAAGTACGATCAAGTTATCCTCTAGGCTTTCTAAGTTTTGCTACCTGAGTTTAAATAAGCAGCCATCAGTCTGTAAAAGTCTCATTCTGTGAGAAGCTTGATGGCTACTGAGAAGAATTCTGGTATTAAACCTCCTATTCTCTCAGCAGGATAGCTTCCTCTGGCTACTCCTAAGTTTCATCCCATGGGCAGGATATTCACCCTAAGAAAGGACCTTACAGTCATGGAGGGCAGAGCTGATCCATTTCCAGCACAGCTGCAGCCAAGCACTGTTCAACAGCAAAGCTGCACTGATGAGTAGCAGTAAAATGAAACTTTCCCACATCATTATTTAGTACAGGAGACTAGCAGTCTGAGCAGTATATTTTCACTGCCTGTTATTGGCTAGTGAAGATGTTCTACAGCTTTTAGAACACAGCAGGGTTTGTGTATTCTTCAATACTGAAAAGCACCAATTAGAGAGATTAAAGAGCCTGATTTAATGGCTGGGCCAGCACTGAATTTTAGAGAGCTTCTAAATTTGCAGTCCATTTGCAACTTCATTCACATAATTGGCACAAAAACTTACTTAGATTTACTTAAATTGTTTTTATAGGTGCAGCATATCAACAAATTCTTTTGAAGCCTTTGTAGAGTCAGGCATCCTCAAAACTCTTGAAAGAGACCTAAGTAAGACTTTGGCTGTACAGCTGAAGTGGACTCCCCCTAAGTGAAGTACTTGCTGAAGCAAAGGCTGGATTAGTTGGAAAAGTGTAAATGCCTAGTCTGTCTTCTGTTGAGCACTTATCTCCTTCATACATATCAACAGGCAGACCTACACTAGTTATCTTAAATGACACAGTGCTCAGGGTACACAACTGATCTATGCTATGGATCTGCCTCGTTCTAACACAATATGTCTTGAAATATCCCTCCCATAAATAATTATAGTTCAGGCCTTATTTTCAAAGCGCAGGATAATCATCAGAATTACTTATAAAAGATTTGGGTTGCTTCAGTCAAGTATACCTCCAACTGGTAGGTGTAATTGCAAAAACATTAACTACCCTGACTACACTCCCAAAAACAGGAAAACATGAAGACAAAAACATAGATTAAAGCCTTTGGCTCTTTGCATTCTTTCTTCCATTAAGAGGAAACTAAGTTAAATCCTTTGGGTAAATTTTATTGCCTTTCACAAACATTTCACCTTGTACGTGGGTTACATTTGATGATTTTGACATGAAAAGCATTTTTAAATGTTTTAAAGAGAGGATCTGCATTAAATTTGGCTTAGAAACATAATTAGATTGACCTCACTTTTGGGCTTTTTAAAATAGTAAATTACAATTCAGCCATGAAAGATCTGAATTTTTCAGTATAGTCCTTAAACAAAAGATAAGACAGCTCTGTAATGTACTACTTTGGGAAAAGAAGAAAAAAATGGCTGTTCCTCATTGCTCCCTCACCTCCCTTCTCCTAAGGCAGGGTATGAGAGAGAAAGAGTTCTAAAATTCTTAAAAAGAATAAGGTCTATTAAAAATAAAATTTATTTTTAATCTGACTGTACATCATCATTTTACTACAAAGAGACATGAAAAATCTACTACACTTTTCAGCAGGTGATTTGCAAAATCCCATAATCTGTTTAAATAACAAAAAACTAGGAAAACTTCAGGGTTGCAACCCATTTTACCTTTTGGCTCTTGCCACTGCAGCCATCACTATCAGTATCCATATAAAATTACTCTTAGACTGATGAAATGGTACCTGTAACAGATGCTGACAAGGAATAATGTCCTGTCACAACAAATACCTATGAAGGAGCCATTCCTTCCCCACAGAAACTGAATATTCCAAATCAAAAAGCAGGATGGTTTTCCACTAAACCTTACTAGGGAAAAAAAAATTGACCACAAAATTTCTTGATCAAGAAGTCATCTCTCAACAAAAATAGAGATGAATTTTCAATGAATGAGATGAAATAGTTAAAATAAGGGGGAATGAAGGTGCAGCTGTACCAAGAGGGGATGGAACACTAAACAAAGTACTTCAATATACAGCTTGGTAAATTAGATTGTCACCCTAATTGTAATACTGGTGCACATATCATAATAAAAATAAAAAACAATCTATTTGAAATATCCTCTTACCACTTATAATATGCCTCCAGTTTCTCTCTGCAATCACAGTTAAGATCTCTACAGGACATTAGATGAAAAGGAAGAAATAGATAGCTATAAAGTCAGCTTGTGCCGATGGACACAGAAAAAAATTCTGCAGTTCCAATCTTAAGAGCTTTTGTACAGCTTTTCATAAAACAATATTAGAGTGGAAATAGTACATAAACAGTGTCATATACTGTTCTAAACAGTGTTTAGAATCTCTTTATTATCTCCTATAAACTGCTTTTCTGCTTTGGTAGGACAGTACTGCTATACAGATTGGGTCTGGGTGGCCTTGACTGAGAAAACCATTTTGCCAGCAGTGGTTCTTCTGTGCCCAGAGAGAAGGAAAGGAAAAGTTGCATTACCAGGCACTGGCAGCTATCCATGCCAACAGCATGCCATAAAACAGCAACAGCATGGACTCAGCTTCTTGGGCCAGAATAGGAAGCCTAAACCTTTTCTTTTTTTCAAAAAAAACCATTAAGACAACAACCAAGAATACCTTTCTATGTTTCTGAAGGCATCATGATACAAACATTTGGCTAATAACGTATGGCAAACTATATCTGAAAATACTAATGTTATAAACTGAAATACTGCAGAGTGCAGCATTATCCTAATTTTTTATTTTTAGAGAAAGCATATGTGCACTATAGGAAGGAAAGGAAAATGAGGGGAAAATATAAGGCTAATTTACCTTATTTTTAAGTACCTCTAAAAACCCAGCTTTATAAACTTCTTCCAAATAGCTTCCAACCAATTCAGTGGAGTTTGGATTAAGTGTCCAGATATTTATGCTCTGTGACATTTCAAGACTACTGCAGCACTCCAGAAAACAAACCATTTTCTTTAACCAGCTACAAATTTCATCATCACCTACAAGAGACAGAAGTGACAGCATTGCTTTTTTGACATGAAGACCCTGATACAGAGAGAAGACGGTTAACAAATGAAATTCTGCACTTCCTGTACCTTTACTGAGTTTGTTCAAACATACTATATTTACTAATACCCCCTATATTACTGATTCATTCATTACTGACCTTAATTTCTAAACATTAATCATAATTCACAGGGTCAGGAAATAAGGTCAGACAACTTCAATTTTACCATTGTCCAACATCTGAGTGCTTGAATTTGAAACTTTAATGTTCTTTTAATATATCAGCTGAAGACATACTTACATATGTGCCAGATACAGTTCAAGTGATTGAGCTCTAGAAATTCAAAGTCTGGATCAACTTGAAAGTTATGAAAACTGTTAAAGACCAGCATCAAGGTATCCTGCTTTATGGATTTCTAGACTTTTAAAATGTTAGGGGTAATTCCTCCCCATTTTCAAGTCTTTGAATGATAAAATATAAATCATAGAATTTTCAAGAACTTTCTAGAATGATTCTTCTTTAACACACATTGAATGATTCGGTGAAGCAGAAAAAAATCCCCACCTACACCTGTCTGGGGTGGTTTCTGTAAATTACACACTCTTACTCAAGCTAAGCTGTAATGTTAAAGTCTATGTTTTATTCTATCCTACACAGGCAGGTATGTACTTTAATTGTGGGAAAATGTAATGCCATTCTAGTAATGATTTTGCATACTTGCCATTTAAAAAAATGCAGCTTTTGATTGCTGATAATTTTGTCTCATTATCCATTTGGGGAGAAGCTTTCTGCACAGAGGAAAGGACAGACAGACTGATTTACTTTTAAAGCTTTACCAAAAGGCTTTTTCCATTTCCAGGAAAAATACCTGGTAAGAGCATAGATTTTTTTTCCATTCTAAAAAAATATCTTTCAGCTGAAAAAATTTAAATCAATCTTTTGCCTCAACTTTGATCTGGTTCTCTTCTGGCCATATTTGCAATATAGCTTTCCATTTCATCACATCACATTATTTTTTTATGGTACAAATCATGTCCTCTTGATATACAGCCAGGAGAATATTTTTGTTAGGACTTCTTTCTGAATTGGTGCAGCAGCTAGAAGATCAATTGGAGATTGTAATCAATAAAGCCTGAGGTAATATTTTAAATAATTCAATAAATCAAAGTATTAAATAATTGTGCACGTAGCAGGATTCATCCCTTCTATGCTCTGAACAAAGTAAGAGTCCCAAGAAAAACACTGTGCAATCACAAAATTCAAGACTATAAAGATAGCTTTTGAGTTCAGGCATTCACATTTTCAAACTTAATGATCTTTTAATGTGATACATGAGTATCACGCCTGTAAGCATATAAATATATAGATACTCATGTATACATAAGTAGAAGCACAAGCAATCAGCAAATTACTGTAACACCAGCTGTGTATATATAGAACTAGGGAGCTCAGAGCCACTAAACTGCTTCATAATGAGGTGGCTTAGCTGCTTTCCCCCTCCCTCTTTTTCTGTCATATATTCTGTGCTTCCTTTGGTTGCTCTTCTACTATCATTAGAAGCTCTTTGGGACTGAGACTTTAGACAAATTTTTTCTTCCAGATTATAAGAAAAAGCACACAGCCAAATATTCCTGATGTAGTTCTTTTATCTCTGAATAAATTTTGGTACCAATATCCTCAGTCCCTTAGTGGGCAGACATCTTTATCTATGAGGAGGCCACTCCAGCAACAGAAACGTGTGAGTAATTTTTCTTAAAATGCTCTTCAACGAAAATAAGGGTAACAGAAACTTTTCTGTGTGTCAATCATAAAATAGTCCCAGTGATAACAATTCCAAGCTTTGCAGTGTTAGCACCAGGGAACATAACTCCAGTATTCTGGTAGCTGTGTACTTCAAGAAAATGGAAATTAAGGACCTGTCACATTCCACTACTGGTTGCATCCTCTTGCTGATAAGCAAGCAGATGACATAGAACCAAGCTCTCTGGTTTACAAGTAGCAATTGCCAAATCATCCTCCAAGAGGTTGAAAAATTGAAAAAAAAAAGGAAATTGCATGCAAAATTATAAAATAAGTGAAAACATTAATCATAATTAAACAGAACCACATTGATTTTTGCCAGCTGGATTCAGCCACTGACTGTGATGGGAAGGCTCTTCTCTCTTGGTTAACCCTCCTGAGAGCAGGATTAATTCTTTATAATTAATTTCTTAGGTAATAGTGCAAATATTTGTCAAAACAGTTGATCCACCACAAAATTAAATATGGGTTGGGGAACAATAAAAACTCTTAATTTATTTAAAACAAAGATAAAAAATACTCAAACTGACTGAATCAATGAAGGGGGAAAAAAACGTTCTTTATATGAACTGGTCACTCATGCAAGACAGAATTACTTGGATCTGAAAAATGGTTCACCACCCATCCATTCCTCTACTCAAAAGGCCTATCTTACATCACTGTTCAAGGCAGTTGCAATTAAATATATATTTATAGACTCTTAAAATACTTTTCAGTATATTCATTACATTCACAGTGACATTGCTCTGAAGGACGCTATATAAATGGAAGCTGTGCTTGCAAGTGATCACTGCAGATAAACAAATATCTTGAAGGACTCACTCTGCACACAAAGGAAGTTGCCTTGCTTTGTTTAGGGGAGATTAGCTCCCTCCAGCTGACATAATACACGGGAGATAACAAAAGGAAACACTTTGCCATGCAGTGTGAAATCAAATCCCAATGCACCTTCAGGGGAGTGCATGAGGGGGCAAGTTTGTGGGGGCAAGAACCCTTTGTCTCCTTACTTGTCTGTACAGTGCCTAGCACATAACTGTGATTTGCATCTCACAGCATACATCTACATGATATTAACAAAAGGGTTACCAAATGAGGCTGAATAATGCTAGCAAATTGTAACACAGTTAAAAATAAATAATCAAATATTCCTCCCCTGGATCTACAAAAGGAGTGCTGCATCCATGCACCAGTTAAGTATTCAAACCCTATGAGAAGGGAGGAGTGAAATAATGTTTACCTCTAAGAGGTCATTTTACAGTTTAATGTAAAAGATCTGCCAATTATAGTACGCTTACAGTACACTCCAGTACTACAGTACTGTTCTCCTAAAACCTGAAGTTAAAGTCTAAAGGGTATACAGCATCTGTGTTTCTTTTCTTCATAAAGGAATTTCAGGATAGTTCCCACCACCTGCCAGAATCCCCAACACCAGCACTTAGCCCAAAGTTCACATCTTGTTGGCTGTCTTAACAGCTAAAACAATTATTTAGTAGGTGTGATTCTTAACTTCTATCACACCTGTTGATCCTGGACTGAAAGGACTCCTGCTCACAGAGCTGTACAGAAATTACATTTTTATACTGTTTCAGCTATCAATAGGAGCAGCTCAGCTCATGTATGTCCTTTAGTGGTTTCCAGGAGTACAATATTGTTTTCCAGAAAGAACTGTTGAACTGTCTAATGGGACTGAAGGCTAAATTACAGTTTTGTGGGCTGAGATACAAAAAAAATCCCCCTAGTTTATCGGGGGGACTGTTAAGCTTTAGAATATGTGTACTGTAAAGCACTTTAATGAACAGACCCATATTTCAGGTGTGCTGCTTTTTTTTCTCATCTCTTTTCTGCTTTTAATTATTTGGTGCTTCTACACCATAACAACATCTTCCTCTGAGTTGTTTCATCTCATGAACAGGATATTTAGTTGAAATGTGGTGTTTTGTCTTTCTTTTTAAGGATTTAGCTCACTTACACACTGAGGTGTGCATATAATTGCAAAAAGCTGCAGTAGAACCTAAAAGTCCACTCTTTAATATGAACGTAAAATTCAGATATGATTATCTGAATTTCTGTTTACATTTTTGGATAAGTTTAAAGTATTAAAACTAGTCACATGTATGTTCTAGAAACTAGAAACATGTATGTACTAGAAAGAGATTCCTTTACAAGGATTATTTTTAATATTTCCCCCTTCTCAGCAGGAGTTATAAAGCTATAACTATGTAATGCTTTAGTCAGTTCTGTAATATTTGTAAACTGTCCACAGTAAATAAAGTGTGTTGGGTTTTGGGTTTCTTTCCAGATAACAGTATGACTGATATCAAAAGTTTAAAAAACCCTGCTTTAACAAAGAGTAAAAAACCCGATGCCTTTTCTTAAGTATATGATGCTACTATTAAAAATGTACTTTATCAAGGCTTGAATCAGTTCCTGAAATAATAAAACCCATTTGCTAGAAGAAAACATCTCTGAGCTGTTGCAAAGTGTCTAAGCACATGAGCATTTAAAACACTTCTCCTTATTTCATTCCAAACAAAAGTGGGTGCATTGAGTCTTCACACTGGACACAGCAAACTCAATTGCCACCAAAAGGAAAAAAAAAAAAAAAAGTAGACTGTTGAAGAGTGTGAGGTAAAGGGCATGACTTTCACATTGTTTAACAGTACTAGCAGTTCTGAACTCAGCACAGATGAGGGTACCTGCATCTGGTACAAGGAAACAAGGAATTCTGTCTGTAAATTGGATCTAATATTGGCATTAACAATGTTTCATTAAGGAATTAACAAGCATTTGCTTATGACCAGATTAACTTGACAGATTATTTGATTTCAGAAACTTTCTTATTTAGGCATGAAATACAATGGCAAGCCACTAGGAATCAATAAATCTCCACACCCTTTTGAATCAGCAAAGAAAGGATGAAACTAGGCAAGGGGTTCTACTGGACAAGCAAAATCCAAAACAGTGGGTAAAGACCATCAACACTGAAAGGAACCCAGCAGAAAAATACATTTCTGAAACATTTTCAAGCATTCCACCTTGCTTTTTAGACAGACTGGAAAAGCGGAAAGAGACATTTCTTCTCTGTATAACCGAAATCTTAAGAGTCTAATAATTATTAGTTCTAGAAGAAGAGTAGTAATAATGCAGTTGAAAATGATGTACTCCTCTCTTGCTCTTACATTCCCCCTTCCCCTGCTCCCCTGGATCTCTTGATCAGTTTCATTCCACCCTAATGTGAAGGGGTGACTTTGTGAGCATTTGGAGTCCTTGGCCAGAAGTCCGATATTCAGAGTTGTGACTTCTTCCCCCTCCTCTAGTTTCCCCTTAAGATCATTTTTATCTTTGCAAGCACACTTTTCTACCTTTTTCTTTCTTCACTGGTTTGCAACCCTAATTCTCCACCTGAATTTACTATGCTACCTTTTAGATCTATCAGGTAGTGTATCTTTGCAACCTCCAAACCCACTTTCATCCAGTTCCAGACTTGCATTTCTTTGAGTGACTGCAGGTGAGCCGTTTATCACCACGGGCCTCCAGTACCAAGCCCATGCCTCGTTCCTTAGTGCCTTATACCAATAATCCTCCATGATCCATCCTCGATGTTCACTCCTCCGGGTCCTGTGGTACCCCAGCAGACCCGTACGCCTCTACAGTACATCACTGGTTAGCCTGCAGAACACCTCGTTCTACAGAGTAACAACAATGCAAACCTATGGATGCACCACATAAGCAAAAGTTAGAAACAGGCACCTGGTCCACTGGCAAAAACCGCTGCTACAGCGGAACCAATTTAAACACAGGTGCGGGCAGGTGGGGCACTGCCAGCGGGACAAGTTGTGAGGCCTTGCAAGCCCCGCAGCGCAGCGACAGCCGGAGCGATGGAGGGTCCCGCACCGCGGCGCAGCGGCCGCCGAGGACGCGCTCCTGTGCCCGCCGGGCCGCGCCAAGGTCGGCGGCACCGGCAGCAGCTGCGGGATGATGCCTGCGGACAGGGATTCAGCTCAGTGGGATTTCCTTGCAAAAAATACATCTTCTTCCACTAAATTTTTCTTATTTTAAACAAAGCGCCCTGCTATGAAGCTCCATGCTCCTGTGCAGGGGGGAGCGGGCAGGCACACGCTCCCCACCGGCACGGCCGGCCCTCAGCCCGCTCACGTTTTCCAGAGCGGCCGGGGACGGGCAAGGTTGGCCCAGCTGCGCTCGTTACCACCACCGGCCCCCTCTGCCGGGGCTGCAGCGCGCCCCGGAGAGCCCGCGGCGCTGCCCCGCGGGCACACCAAGCACAGCGCCCAGCGGGGACAGCGGCCGCGGGCACACGGGCGGCACGGCCCCGGAGCGGCTCCCGCTGCCCGGAAGCGGCGCTGCCGCGCGGAGCGGTTCCCATTGGCCCGTTCCCGTCACGCCGTCCCGCCCCCTCGGCGCGGCGCGGGCAGCCATTGGCTGCGGGCGGTGCCAGTCGGCGAGGGCGAGCTCCGCCGGTGCCCGCGCTGCGCTCCCGCGCGGCGCGCGCTCTGCCGGCTGGTGCGGCTGCGGGCGGAGCAGGGATGCGCCCCGGCTGCGGGAGCGCGGCGCGGAGCGGCGGCAGCAGCCCGGGTGGCCGAGGGCGGCGAGCGCGGCCGGTAAGGTCCGGCGGGGGATGCCCGTCCTCGTGCGCATCCCTTGAGCACGGTGCCGAAGGGGCGGCCGGCGGCGCCGGGCAGCGGTGCCGGCACGGGCGGAGCGGCGAGCGGGCGGGATGCCGGGATGCCGGGGGCGGCCGGCGGCGCTGGGCCGCGGCGGGCAGGGGTCGCGGGCGGGCGCGGTCCCCCACCGCCCCTCGCCGTGCCCTTCGGGCGCGGGGGTCCCCGGGCGGGACCGGCGGTGCGGTGGGAACTTCGTCTGCCCCCGCCCGGCTGGCGGCGGCCGGCGGTGCCTGCGGGCGCCGCGGCGGGGGGCGACATCAGCTCTCCGGTAGGGGCTGCGGCGCTGCCCCTCGCTCCGCCGCCTCGGGAGGGCCGCCGAGCGGTGCCGCCGAGCGGTGGCCCCGGCGTTGCCGGCGGGGGTGCTGGCTGGAAAGGCGGCGTGGCGGGTCCCGGCGGCGGCGCTGCCCCGGGCGCGGCTGTGCCCCCTCGGTAGCGGCGGCCGCGGACGCGCCCCGGGCCCGCGCTGGGGGCGCTGAGCGCGGCCCCGCTGCTCCCGGGCGGAGGGCTGAACTTCACCCTGCGAGGGAGGATTCTGCTCGAAGGGATCCCGGACGCCCGGCGGGGAGAGTCACACAGGCGAAGGCGGCAGCGGTGGTGATGTGGCCGCAGACTGGATCTTAAAGTTGTTAACACAGTTAGCTCAAAGAAAAGTTATTTTAAAGTAAGCGTATCGGTGACGGCTGATACATGACCACTGGCTATTGAGACGGAGGAATTAGAAAGAGGAAATCCCGTTTATCCCTATGCACTCCTTTCCATTGTTCTTCAACCTACTGTACTTTTAGTGATAAAGGCAATATTGGAAGGCTTTGAAGTGTTGTCTAATCTTGTTAATTTAGATAAAACAGCCTTTAGATGTTCTGTAGAGATGTCGTTGTAAACATTAAGTATCTTGATTATATAACATTTCAAGGAATCTGCCAGGATGTTGCCAGACTTTGTGATGAAGAACCTGATCCTCCAATCATGGAAATAAAGAGGAGTTTTGACATTGATTCGGTAGGAAGCACATAGTATCCACAATTAACAGACCAAGGGAAATTAATTCATGTTACCTGTTGGTTATTTGGCATCTCTTGGGTTTGGGTATTTTAAACATTTAAACACTGCAGAAAATGTAAAGAGCATTTCGTTTGATTCGGGGTTTTTTTTTTGTTCCTCTGTACCATTAAGTTTCCTTTTCTACTTTCTAGGATTGTATTGATCTTGTTCACTCTTTCTTGATAGAGTATTCTGATTAGTTAGTTATAAGGACGCGTTCAATCACGTGATGCATAACGTGTTTTCAGAAATGTTTTAAATCATGACAGATGCAAGGGTGAATAACCAGTGCAAACACCATTGTAACACATACATGCCCTGCTTTAGGGAGCTGAAGCCCATTTCTACAGCTGTGGGGAAGGCACAAGTAAGTGTAAAAGATTTGAGGTGTGGAATTTAGAGCTGACACAGGTTAAATATTGTTCCCTCCCTGCATAGTTACCCACTAAATAACATTTTTGGCAGAATGTAAATTGCTAAGAAATTTCAGTTCTTGTACATTCCTAATTCTGGATAGATCTATACAGGTTCAGCAAATGCCATATTGTCAAACCAGTTTTTCAGAAACCTGAGTTAGTTAACCTGATTCAATGTCATCAGAGTATTTTGTATTACAGTAGAGAACAATCCTCGTCTAAGTATGTCACACACAGCCACAATGCAATGTCTGAGATGCACTCAGTTTTGCTCATCTGCCTCATAACATCACCCAGTCTTTCCTTATGTGCTTTTTCAGGAAAGAAAATCCGAAATTTTTGTGGTTGCTTTGTGGAAGAGAGCAGTGAAATCTTTATAGATTTCAAGCTGAAAACACTAAGCTTTCTTGCTTGTAAGTGACACCAACATTTAATCTAAAATTTTAGTTTGTGAATGGGTAAACTGAAGAACAGAACCTTCAGCACATGAGCAGACTGTATTTGTGACAGTCCTTTCAGTGGGGTTGTTCCCAAGAGAACATGCATGCAGGGGAATGTATGCCAATGTATTTGCTACATCTTTCTCTTAAATACCTTTTTTCCATGCACAATTCTGAAGAAATCTTTTGCAAAACATCAAAATATTTCAATGCAGTCATTTCAGAAGGGTGCTCGATTCAGTGTTTATTCATCTTCTTTGTCTGTAAGTAAATAATGAAACTTTTTGGAGCAGCAATCATTCCACCACTGAAGTCAATATAAGTGTATTAAGTATTTGCTTGTTAAAAAATATTAATCAGCTGTAGACTTATGAATATTAATAAGTATTATAGTTACATAATGCTCATACCTAGTTAAAAGTTAGAGAAAAATGCAGAAGTTTCAGAAATTTTTAGCTTGCTTTTCATGGTTTTCTTCTATATAAAAGAAAATGAGTCCATCTGTATGCCTCCCAACAGTAGATATCCTGAGTTTTCCTAAGCTGCTTTTGTAGTAGTAATTTTTACAGGGTAGTTTCACTATACGTCACATAATAAGAAATCTGGAACTGAAGCAGTCAGTTCTGTCATGTTCTCCACCCTGTTGCTTATTTAGTTAAATAAAGATGGATAATAAAATATTATTGATGTAATTTGCCATGACTAGTAGGAAAATTATTTATTTTGATACAGCTAGGGAAAACAAGTGGTATGCTTTTTAGAACTAAATGTACTTCAGAAATAAGTACATATGTACATTCAGTTGAACCAATGAAGAGATGCAGAAGCTCAGGGAAAAGATGAATGATGCATGTCATAATTGTTTTAGATTATACAAATGGTACACTGATCTGTTTGGAAAAGCCTATGCTGTTTTTGAACTGCAGTTAAAACATGGACTCATGGCTGTTAGCTGAGTCTCTATCAAACACAGCAACTCTACATGCTGGTGTGTGGCAGCTCTGCAGAACTCCAGACACACAGAGGTATAAAATGCCTCAGCACTCAAGTGTTCCCTTTGTTGCTTACCCACAGGTCTCAGATGTTTCCAAGCAGTGACAGTATCTGCTGCTGCCTAGCAGTGCCATGGGCACAGTGACCAAGAGTGCTCTGCTTGAGCACCTCTGTGTCCTGAGAATGCCTTTCAAGGAACTTGGAAAAGATACACTTAGACAGGAGTTCAGCCCCCAGTGCTGAGAACACAGCTCCTCAACAGAGGGAGAGAGGCAAAGGTGGGCAGGTTGTTCTTGGACTGACAAGGCTGCAGATATGTTGGTGGAAGAGATCAGCTTTCCCCAGCACAACCAGGAGAAAGAAAGGATGTACAAGAGTCTTGGGCCTGTCTGCACCTATTTTAATACAGAGATGATCAAGGTGTGATAATGAATGAATTACAGGTCTCAATTACAAGACACCCCTCTACTTGTATCACTACCTAAAACATAAAATTGCCAGGTGTTGCATGTATAGTGGGGAGTGGACATTTCTTAACCCTCTTGCATTCTGATTTTTGTAGCTCTCAATTCAAACTCCCAAACTAGTGAGAATAATCCAGATATCTGCAATAGTTTTGCAATATCTGCAAAACTCTAATATTCCGTTAAGGATTAAAATGTGTAATTTAATGCTTATATAAGTGTATAATTTAATGTATCACTACAAATACTTATGAAATAAATAAATATGTATTTTTGCACTAGAAGAAGTCAGCAGATACTGGTGAGGGAGCTAATGGTGAAGGGTGCAGTGAACAAAGAAAATGCTACATAACTGAAATCTTGTGAGAATACTGTTGAGCTACATTTATTCATTTCTGTGGAGTGCATAGCATACCATTTCACTTTGCAGGTGTTCTGTATTATCAGTAGTCTCAAAATATTGTAATTATAAAATGCCTATTTTATGTATAAACAGTTTCTGTAGAGGAAGGCAGAAAACACCCAATAGATACTGGCTTTTGCATTCAATTTTTTAAGACTACCATCTGAGTACCAGTAGGCTTTAACTATTACTGTCTTTTGAGACTTAGTTTAGTAAAAATGTGAATGACTTACATGGCTAACCTTGCTTCCCTTTGAGCAGTTCTGCAGCTCAGCCTTTTGAAGGGCTGATGTTTGTTTCTTTTGTCCCTCAGCAGGTGGCTACAGTTTCACTGAAATAGCTGATCTTGCTGTGGAACAACATCTGTGGCTTTCCGGGGTCACACTGCTTGGAGTAATGTAAATATTTCCTCCTGGGTCTGATCATTGTTTTTGTTTAAAGATACAGTAGTAATTTATTGCTTAGCATAGGATGTTGTGTTGCAATTTATACTGAAGGACTGCTGTTACTCAAATCTGACCTCCATCTTTCACAGCTGCCAAGAAGCAGGGGTGTAACTTGAGTGGATTTTTAAGAGCTCAATAGAAGATACTAAAGGCAACTGAAGTGCAGAACATCAGAAAAGCTCTGCTGGGTCAGATCAGGGGACCTTCATAGTCAGGGTTCAGTCTCTGACACAGACATTAAGGGATGCTGCTAGGGACTATACACAAACCTAGCTGTTTTATGAACCTGTTCTCTTGTACTCTTCTTGCATACTTGCTTGTCATATTACAGATCCTAGGTATGTATCTGCTCAGTGGTTTTAGAGCCATTTGTGGACCTGCAGACCAAGAACCTTTTCAAACTTGCTTTCAAGAATCTTTTTCAAACTTGCTGATGCTTTACTATCTTCACAACCTCATGTGGCAGCAAGTTCCAGAAGCTTACTACTACCTTTGTAAAAAAGCACTTAATTCTTTATAAACTGATGTTGTGCTGGCTTTGTAAAAGGTCCCTTAGTTCTATTACTAAAGGATTTAGCAAGCAGCTTTACGTTAGTTTATTTATCATCTTCATGACTTGATTGATCATATCCTGCTTCAGTCTTCTTTTCTGACTAAAGAGCCCCTCAAGTCTCTTTTTCTAAGGCAGGCACTCCATCCTTGTGGTATTTTGTTCTCTGACTAGAGCCTGTTCTTGAGATGCAGAGACCAGAAGTACTTGAGACATGGATCGACCAAGGTTGTATAAATGTGCACTGTCTTCTTCTCAGTGCCTTTCCTCATGATACCCAATATTTTGCTAGGGTTTTTCTTGCTGTTGTACATAAGGATCTGTCAATAATGACTGCTGGATTTTTTTCCTCCAGTCATTTGTCTGCTTGGTGTGTATGTGACTGAGATTATTTTTTCATGAGATGTATTAGCCTACATATATCTATACTGAAACTCATTTGTCATCTTTTTGTCCACTCTGAGTCCTGCACAGTGCTTCTGGAGCTCTTTGCCACCATGGTGGCATTAGTTCTGTGCACAAAGACAACTTCTTTTGTTTGTCTCCATTTTGCCAACAGTATTATACCGTATGAGGTTTTTTGCATGTATGTCTGTGAGGAATAAAAGTGCCATGGCATATCAGACAAGGGTGTTCATAGATTTAAAATTAATTTCACTGTAACACAGGCTTTGGTTTTTTGTTGGGTTTTTGGGTTTTTGTTTTTTTTTTTTTGCACCTCAGTAAACTCAGACAGGTTAATGCAGTGTCCAGAAATCCAGACCACATAAAACAGAAAGAAAACTCTAAAAAATGCCATTCCTAGCACTTATTCCAGCTGCAATGAAAGGGGAAGTGAGAATGGTGGTATATGGTATTTGATCCATGTTGATTGCTGTTAAAATTATTTTCAATTAAAACCAAAGAAGCTTTTAAAAATATTGGAGTGCAAAGTGATATTTACTCAAATACCTTTAATGCTTCCCTAGCCTCTCTATGGATTCAGTACACAACAGTGTTAACTCCAATGCTGTCTAATTAATCACCTTTCATTTGTGAACTACATTTCATAGTAAGATGAAAATAATAACTAAAGCTTTTCTTTCCTCCCTCCCAGTTGTATTAGAGGTTAGGCTGGAAGCCCGCCATAAGAAAGGATCTCTTCATGTTCCTTGCTCAAAGCCAGGCCAGTCATTTGACACTCAAAGCATGTCACTTGGAAAAGCTGATGCACTGCCAACAGCACTGAGAGAGAGGTTTAAAGAAACATCAGAAATGTATTATTAGTGTGCTGTGTTACTACTTAGTGTTACATAGTAATAAATGTGGTTTCACAGCGGGGTAAGAAACTCCAGCAGCCCTTCTGTGATGATCCTATTCTCCCTTCTCCCAGTCACAGTAACACCATCCTCCCCAGCCCTTTGGAGAACTACTTCAGCTCATAAGTCTGGCAGAAGATCACTCCTCTGCCCTGGCCACTGACTTAAAAAGCCAAAACAAAACAGAAACCCATTTCTGCCAGCTTGAATCTGCTTCACAGAGGACCTTATGAAGGCTGTGCAAGGGAGGACATAGAACTATGAAGGTAAATGCAAAAGGAGAGCAAGATGGTTGAACAGCAGCAGTTAATAATATGTGCTTGTCAAACCCCAGTCTGAAGTGCTGTTCTGTTTCTTGATTTATTGTTGTTCGAGTACTTGGCAGAAGTACAGGACTATTTTAGTAGGCAGCCTATTGCTTTGTTAATTTAAATATTTAGCTTAAAGAATTACATTTTACTTCCTTTGAAGAAAGGCCCCAGCTGCTCTACTACCAATTTATGAGGTCATATGCTGTGTAAATCTGGTTGTCTAAAAGACTGTTACCAACTGTAGTTGACTGCAGCAATAGGATTCTTCTTTCATCTTGTTTTGCTCTGTAATACAGTTCATCAGAACAGCTTTTTCAAAGTAGCAGGTATTTAAGTACATAACAAATGTATTTCTACTACTTGATTTTTGTCATGGGTGGTTTAAAGTTTTATTCCTGATCTATTAAATGGGTGCTGTTTGCTGGAATCTGTAGCAACCAAAACAAGGCGGTTTGCCAAAGAAAAAGGGTTTGGTGTATTCCATTTGCTTGGTGTGCTTGAAACCCACCCAGTGCTACTTCATGACAACCATGTCCATGTGCACAAGTAGCTGCAAAGTCAAAACTGCTTTCTGTTGGCTGATGCAGCTCAAAATTAGTTTAGTGAGCTCATGGTAGCCTGCAAGGATGTCAGGGATGGACATGAACACTGTCAGCCTGCAGAGTCTTTTTCCCCAGTACTTACAGGCCACAGAGGTGATAATTGCTGAATCTGTGCTGAATACATTTGGCAGCAGTGATAGAGCAGTGCCAAATGTGCTGCTTATCTGCCTTAAGCAGACTATCATTGTAAAAAGTGGAACTTGTGTTCCATTGTTCAATTGTGACAATATCTTCTTGTGTTAAGATGTGTGCATTTATCTAACATTTTTATAAGATATTTCAGAATCATCAGCCAAATTTTACTATAGTCTTCTGTACAAAAAAAATACTCAGCTGTAGGTACAATGGTACATGTAAGTTAAGCCACACCATTGTGGGCATCCAAAAAATATTCTACTAAGTTAATTTCTTTCATATGTATACTTTTTTATAAGGTCTGTTAGGCAGCTAGTAAGAGTGACATTAGTACAGTGTACTATGAAAATCTATTCTATTAATGTTTACCTAAAGCTTTCAGCATTTGCAATATTTTTCCATGTAGAAAAATAATACATTTAACTTGGATTTCAGACTTTGTAGTAAAGCAAATGGTTTTTCTTTCTGCCAAGCTTTTGAGTATGCTAGATTTTTGTTACAAGGCCCCAGAAAATGCACCTAAGTGCAAATATAATCATAAACCAAATTCTGTTGTATGTAGTTTATACTGTATTTGCTTAAAATAAGCTAGGCAGTAACAAAGCACTGCTAAAAGTTGGCAGTGCTTTGTTACTGCCTAGCTTATTTTAAGATTCAAATATATGAGGTTTTCATCACAATAATTAAACTTCAAATGAAAGTTTCTCACCAAGTTAGTGGCAACTAGCTCATGTTGAGTCTGATGTCTCTACTTGTTTGGGATTCACCTCCACCCAATCAGTTTGTTAAAGATCACATTACTTCTGCTCTGAAATACTTTTACACAAATATTTTGCTGTGTTGCAGCTAAGGTGAAAAAATGTTTTGTAAACCCTGAAGAGACTGGCCTCCTTGCTGGTGATTTTCATGTGCAGATTTCAGATTACTGTACAAAGTCAAACATTCCCATTGATTAACCAGGCATTGAACTGGGCCAGAAAAGTCTGGAATAGAATTTGAGCATCTAGTTTGGATCATAATAAACATTTCACATGGAAGATATACTGCTACTGGGGAAAAAAGTTTTTATTCTATCTAGTTCATTAAATTAGAAGTAAATGAGAGCAGTATTGAACATATTATGTCCTAATTACTAGTGAGGAGGAGATACTGAATACCATTTTATTAGTATCTTATTCTGAATATTTCTTAGGAAAAAAATTTTTTTTTTTTTTGCTCATGTGTGCATGAACATAGAGGCATCAAACATAATACTAGTTAAACTAAGAACTAATTTGTAGAAGTTCTGTACTGTTTATTCATTTGTAATAGGGAAATTAAATAAATTAAATACTTCTGTTATTGCTGCTGATCCCAAACATAAATAGACTCAATTCTGTTGAGAAGTTCCAAAACAAGATGTTTACTGTGAACTGGTTTTTTAGAGAAGAAACAGTAATTCTTTGTCTTTAAGATTGGGTATTGATACCAGGTGAAGTTCCCTGTAAACTGATTTTGGTACTGCAGCTCACATTCTAAAATGGCTCTTTATCATCTGACACAATAAGAGTTTTAATCTTATGAACTATCATGACAAAAGTAGGTAGCAGAAGAATTTAGAAATAAAAGCAGAAAAGCTCACCTGCAGGTTTTGGGAGAGGAAAGTCATGCATCAGCTGTCCACTTGCAGACTTCTTTTTAATTTCAGTTTTCTGAAACAAAATTCAGTAATTCTTTTAAGAATGTAAAACATAAAATGACACTGCAAAACAGCTCAGTGAAAATTCACAGAAAATAACTGAGTCAAAAGTAATAGGCTTTCCTCTGAAGGTGTTACACTTGTACTGGGTATCAGGTTATGCATCAAGTCATAGATAATGTGTAAATGAATGTGGATGATGCAGCAGAAGTGGTCCATCATACCACAAGCAGTCACAGTTGGCTTCTGCTAGATTTTGCCTTGCAAGGACTTATGAGAACCAAGACAGCCCACCTGGAGATGGAAAAGTTCCCTGAGCCTCTGCCTGCTGCTGCATTTCGCCAGTGGCTTTTGACTGAGGCTCTGACTGTTGCTGGCTGGGTCATTGCAGATCACTCTGGCTGGCTGTCCTGGGATCCCAGGTCCCCTCAGAGGCATGCACCAAGGCACAGGAGTTTGAGCCTTGGCCAGATTTTATATCATTTTAAATGATACATTACTCTATTAACCCCAAAGTCTGGGGAAGTCATATATCAGGTAAGGTATCCCAGATGAGGTCACCTGGAAATCATCTCCTTCATAATTTGAAAACGGTGAGAAAGGAAAATTTCTTTATAACCCATAAAAGTAAGCAACCTACAAGTGCTAATCAATCTTGTCTTTTGTAAACCATGTCCCTGTTTTCTGAGCAGCCACTCAGCCAAGTTACTGCATGCTTTCCTTTTGCTGCTGGAGATCAGTTTGAGGTGATTGCTCTGTGGAGAGACTTCTGGCATGAGCAAACAAAGTCAGTTACGTGTGAGCAATTCCTATGCACTTTGTACAGTTGTCAGTGAAATGAAGACTCAGACCTGTTGTAATTTTTGTGTAAGACCTTTTGGGCTCAGGTGGTTTTGACTGCATGTGACCTGATATTTCAGAACTATTCAGAATTACTGTTAATGCAGCCCTTGCTATCAAGGTACCAGTAAAGATTCTGTATGTTTTTCCAACTTTTATAGATTTACCCAAACTTTTTTAAAATTAAGGGGATTTTCCCACCTTTCAAACTATCATTTTTATGTTATTATTATTATTATGTTACATTATCAATTTTTATGTTATTGGGTCAAGTTTCCACTTACACCAACATGCAGTTGTTTACAAGTAATTTTTAGTTTTAATTTTTAGTTGTGCTTTTAACAACATGACTTCAAGCAGCTGTATTAAAAATACTGATTTTACATTTTAGAAAATGTTTTGTAAGTCTCTTATAGAAAAAGCATGTGTGTCAGGTAGAACAAAGCAATTACCATCCTGTATGTTGAAACATCCTCTCAATAAAAACTATGATTATTAATACCAGAAATCAGTTTTGGTATCAGTTATAATACAAATGCTTTTAGTAAAGAAACAGTCTTTGAGACTGAGGTATGAAGATTAAGAAGATGTTAAGAAGATTGCACACAGTGCAGCACACACATGGTGTCAGGTTTGGCTCCTGGATTCCCTGCTGCTCTGACCACCACGGCAGACTTGCTCAGGCCAGAGATAATCAAAGGAGCAGTCCTGGCTGGATGTGGTAGATCTGTTTCAGTCACATTATGCACATGGCATGGCCAGAACTGACTGGTCCCAGCCACTGGAGAGCAGCTGGGAGAGTGGGATGAGATCTGCTGGGTTGGGAAGTATTTTTAGGTGCAGGGACATACACGGGTACCTGGTGGCATTTGTCCTTGCCTGGGTGGGTGCAGTTCAAGGACATACAGCTGGGTCCCCTGGCTGAGCCTTTGCTAGTGGCACCACAGTTGTGTGAGAACACTACAGACTCAAGTGGCTGTTAACTGGTTTGTGACAGCCTACTCCTCTTGCAGAATCTCACACACTCAAGAGTGTGGCCTAGCAGTTCCAAAGTGACAGTAAAAATACTGGTCAGAAGTTTAGTTTCAACATTTCTCAGTTCAAAAATAATATGCTGTATATGTATTTATGCATTCCTACATTGTTAATCTGTTATCTTGTGTACTACCTCAGAATTCTCTAATTGCTTCCATTTTGTACATGTTGTTCTTACGTGCCAGGATTTCATAACTCACTGGATGACATTTTTGCCTGATTTGTCAAGGAGGGCATGGTACTAATAACAGTATCTCTTCTTAGTTATCTGATAGACTATTTTAATGGAGGAAAATAAAGCAATTTGTTTGACTTTCATATATTTTCATTGTTGAAAAATAAAACGTTGATCTTTCGAAGATGATGACCGCATCTTTCATATGTAAAACCATAAAGATTGTTGTAATCTTAGTTTCTTTTACTATACAGTAGCTAGGTAAGAATGTTAATGCTAGATGTATAAATACCAGGTTATCTCATAGTATATTAAGATTTTTTAGTTGTTTTCTCTTTTAGAAGACAAAGACTTATAGTATCTTAGCAGTTCTAATAGGTGATAATATGAAAGAAAACTAAAAGAGCCATGGAGATGACGTGGCATTTAGAAAATAATGAAACCCATATTGGTTGAATTGAGGACTTAAACCTGGAAGACTGTTTCTTTCTTTAACTAGTAAAACTTAGGCTAGAAATTTTTCAATGAGATGCAATGACATGCTCAAAGACAAATAGATTTTTCTGACTCTCTAAGTAACACAGTTACATTGTAATGAAAATGCAGGAGGTGTTCCCTGTGAAGCACAGCACTAATATTTCATGTATAACCAATATGGAAGTGATTAAATTGCTTTACAAGCAAAGGTTTGTAGCATAGTAACAGGAAACATTACAAGCTAATACTGCCTCTATCTGAAGATGTATTGTTTTGTGCTAATGAAATATTGTAATAACCTTGCACACCTTTAGAGAAGAACATCAACTAAAGCTCTCTGGAGTTATTCTTCAAACAGTATAATTATTCTGCTGAAATAATTTTTATGCAAAGAACAGTTAAAATAAACAGAACCATAAGAATGAAATGACCAAATTAAATGTTAACAAATGCATAAAAGGTGCGCTAGTATATAAGTATGCAGATAGAAATAAAATATTTTTTCAAAAGTAGAAGTAGTTGATTGCCAAGTGGGTTTCACATTAATGTCCTTATTCAAAGCCTGCTGGAATAACTAAAAGTGATCTCCAGTAACTCAGTTAAATTCAGTCAGTCTTAAGTTCCTTCCCTTCTTCCCTAAGAATGAAAAGCCAGGACTTCCCTGAATTTCAGTGAATCCAGTTTTCAGGATTTAGGTAGCTTCAGTATATTTAACAGCTTTCTTTAGAACACAGTGTTGTAAAGATTTATACTTTCCTTTTCCACAAAAACTGTAGCCTTCATGAGGATAGTATCTGTACTGAATTTGTTTACTGCCAGGAACACCTTGCTCAATTTTTGCACTATATTTGTACTGGAAATAATGAGAGAGATAAAAAAGTGGAAACAGTGTGAGTGTGGGTGAGAAATTTAATTTGGCAGTACAGGTAATATTATAAGTTGACATTCATTTTAAGGTTCTAAAGTAGATTTGAAATAAAATGGTATGTTCTGTTTCTTAAGGATGGTTTGAGCATTGCTAGAAAGCTTGTATATTATTTTTTTTATTTTCTCTGAGTGTAAAGTTCACAAAACTGTTTTTATTTTTTTTCTCTTCTGATCCAGCTAGATTTTCATACATGGGAAGGCATGCCACATCCATATGTTCTTTGTTCCTTTAAAATATGTAGCTCCCTCATCATTTGGGGTGTTCATATGACCCCGTTATTTCTTGTTATGAGGCAGTTCAGAACTGAACTAAAAGCTGTTACCTACAGATTTTTGTGCCTGTTAGCTAAAAAGGGAAACAGCCTGCCCCCTCTACTTGCTACATTATATAGTGGTATGACAATAGTTCTTTTAATTAGGTCATTAAGACATATACAGTAGACTTGGCAGACCTAAATTACAGAATGTCACAGAAAAGTCAATAGGATGTTTGTTCATGAAATGAGAATATCTGTGAACGAAAGACTGTACTGCTACTAATAAAACTTTGCATCAAGGTTGAATTCATAACGCACTACCAGCCATACTGCATTGATGGAAATGCAGTTTGAACTCCAATGTTTATTCAATATGGAAGTGATGAATACATGGCTCTAATAGAAATGCCTTTTTTTGTGCCAGGTAGTTACCCAGTGACTGAGGATGAGTACTTTGGTTCAGGAATTGGGCATATCAGTTAGCACTGTTCTAACCAGGATTTATTTCAATGGCATTTTATGAAATATGCCAATTTATGTATAGTATTTGACTTCAGCTGGTGGTGACACAGAACTTCTTAGAAAAAGCCTTTCTGCTTCACCATGTGAGATGCTGTCCAGGACCCTGTTCTAGGGTCATGTAAAAAATTGGCAACAACTCGTATGTGAATTTCACTTACACTTTAGCAGGGTCAGTTTCACTAAAGGGTACCAAGGGAGATGCTTGAAGTGTAGTCACATAACACATGCTTTGATTTTTATCAGAGGTATCTGTCAACAGAGTGGGGGTGGTTGCTGTCCTGTTCAAGTGAAAGGACAGATTTCGTTCCCTCCAGAGGTCTGTAACAGTTCCCAAAACAGAATTTCCTGAAGGGAAAGGACAATGCTGTTCTGCTTTTGCTATTTGCTGTGGCTAGCTAACAGGTGCTGTTTGCTCTTCTGTCCTAGAACTGCTGTCTTTTTGACTATGCACAGGGCTGCATGCCAGTGGAGGCTGATGTAGATCAGTACAAAAATAGCAAACTACCCTCTGCCTAAATGTGCTAACCTGAGCAGCCTTAGACTTGAAGGCTGGGCTTCCACTGGGGAAGTTAACTGTCTACTGTAACACCCTTTCCCTTGCAGAGGTGAGGCAATTCCTAAATATTGGTGGAGGGTTCTGTTCATTTGTGAAGTATTAATGTGCTGTTATTATTCTGTTATTACCTTTAAAATATTTTATGGTGTGTTAAAATCAATAACAATGTAACAGCAGCCACATCTTACTTATGAGGTGTGATGCATGAGCATGAGGCTAGTTGTTTCTAAACAAGGACTAATTTCTGTCTCTCCCCAGATATTACGTAAGTTCACTTAAATAGATTCTGGATGACACAAGAAGCAATAGTCTACTTAAAAGCTTATAGTTCTTTGAAAATAATTGCAATTCCATTCAGTATGTGAATAATGAAAGTCACAAAAGACTTCAGCATTCCACAAAATAAATCCAGGGTCTTCACTCTTGCCAGCATGCTGGGTGTTACATTTTCCACCTAAAATGGATTTCTAGCTCATAATTCTTGTATAAATGGTTAGTTTTTATTGGGAAGATATTTCTTGGTTTGGAAAAATACTATTTTTTCCTTGGTGCTAAAATCATTGAGGTGGAAGGTTTGCAAAAGAAACTTGAGCATCAGAACCCAAACAAGGCAAAGGGCTAAAAACGCATCTTAAGGACCATTAGTCAGAACAGTTTGAGGTGACAGTAGCCAAGATTGTTTTATATATGAAGTTCATCAAACAGAAAGTTGGTTTCTTTAGCTGGAAAAAATGCCTAAAGGGGTATATTTTTGCTGCAGTTGCTAGGGAGCAGCTTACACTGTATCTGTGGGATATAATGTGAGTCATGTAAAATGCACTATGCTGATAATTTACCTCAGAGTGGTTAGAGCTGAATATTACATTCACAGAGCACATCTCATTGTACAAAAAATGAAGATGAGATGGATGTTCTGAGTAATGTTAGGTGACAGAGCCACAGTGGTATACAAGGCACAGTACACATGTCAGTCAGCTGACAGGAGCATGTCAGTGCTACAGGATCCTTAGGTGGGGCTCTGATTAGGTGAGCAGAAAATTAATACATTGCCTACATGGGAAGAAAGAACACAGCAGAGGAAAAGTAAAACCTGTGTTTTCATGTATTTGACAGCTCTTTGGAATGAACAAAGTCCTGAGAATGCCAAATAGTGTAGTCTTTTTTCAAGGCCAGCTCACTTGACTGGCAGTCTGTGCTAGCAGTGGTATGTTGTTTAACAAAATGAGGATGGGTAAACTGGGGGGGATCTGAGTAGCCCTGCTCCAAAGTGAAAATGCTCCACTGCATTTGGAAACAAAACTGCTTAGCTATGAAATGTCAACATCTGTAATATAAACTTCTATAATTACTTGGTTACAGGACTTTGTAATTTTATTTCAGAATCTGTCAAATTGGAATTGTTTTGGTTGAAAACACAGTCTAAACAGTCCAATATTATTAAAACTGTAAATGCAATACATAAATTATACAGCTATAACACTGGATACTTGCTTTTATAGCAAGCATTAAGCATTTCCAAAAATTATCAAACTATTGCTATAGATTTCCATTTTCATATAATAGTTAAAATCTCAGCAATATTTTTTCCTTACAGCATCAATACAGTGATACTGTCTGTTAATTGCTTCGGTCATTTAGGCACTGGTGCACGTTTGTCTCACATACTGTACACAGAGATTGAGTGTGTTTTCCTCAGCAATTACTGCATTTGTTCAAAGTGAATTAGAAAATCAAAAATGTTAGGAATACTCTTTAATTAGATGATTAAAGAGCCCAGTAAGTAGTGTGATGTTCAGATAAAAACAAAAGGTATTCTGTAGCATTTTTAGGCCATGGTAGAATTCAGACAGGACAATGGGTTGTACTGTGCCATGAAAGGGTCTGCTGTTTCTTGAAATCCTGTATGGCAAATATTTATAGTTTTCAAGTAATTTTATCCTTCCAGACTCAGCTGCCTCACCTTGAAAGATGCTTTCAATAAGAAATCTCACAGTAAGCTGTCTGAAAACATGATGCTATTCCTAACAACAATTTGAAACCCATTGGACTTGGCCTTCACAAAACTTTGTGAACAGATACTATCAAAATGCAGCTGAAATTAATGAAGTTATGTACACTAGCTACCCTAGCCAAGGATTAAAAAAACTCTTTCATAATCTGCTTTTGCAATTTATTGACTTCTCCAACCTTTTCTAAATGTTAGAGGGTTTTTTTTCCTTCTCTAGTCAGCCTTTGACTCTTCCAACAGTTTAGCTCCTCTAAGTTTTTCATAAAGGTCCAACTTTTTTTTCCCAAAGACAACTTTTGATATTGTAGAAACATCTCAAATTGATTCCAAAGGCTCTGTTCACAGTACAGTCTTTAAGTGATACCTCCTTTTGAATAGATTTGTTCCCCATGCATTGTTCTGAGAAGCAGTTTCTAATTTCTGAAATGTTTCTTTTTTAATAAAATACAATAATTTCCCTCTGTAGTTTTTATATTTTTATATAATTGATTAGATTTTTATAATCTGTAATTATTATATACAGTCATATGTTTTTCACTTAGCTGTTTGGGTTTGCTTTTGTGAATGAAGGATGTAAAATTAATAATTCAAAAGAGAACATGACTAGACATTGTAATTGCTGTTGTATATAATTGTCTGCTATCCCACTTCTGTTCTACTTCACTTCTGAAGTAGCATAATGCATTTCTGTTAGTAACACAAAGAAAAATATTTTGTAAAGAAACAGTCTGAAAATATTTTAATCTATCTCTTAAAATATGAAGTACATTATTTCTATTCCTTCTTTCCTTCTATTCAATTTAAGTGGTCAGACTTGGACAATGGGCATGGGAAACACCAAGGCACAGTCAAATACTTTTCCTTTTCTTGGTACAATGAAAATATCTACCTGTTTTTTTAAAATGTCTGTTGTTTCTTATCTCCCAGTGATAATTTTTTTCAGTTGAAATGTTTGTTACTTACAAGATTGCTAGGATTTTTTACCAGTAATGATCCTAATAACCATATAAACAGTTTCTAAAATAACCTTGAAAATTCTGTATAAAAGCTACTTAGGACTAAGAGATTGTTATGCATTCTTTCTGAAGCATTAGAGCAGCAAGAAAATCATTAATTGTGGTTTGGCATTTTTCAAGTCCTTTTTTTTGCCCTGGAACATGTCTATTTTATTTAACGTATCAGATGGGAAGTTGCACCTCTGCTACAACTTTTTTGTCTTAGATTTATAGTTTGCTTTCCAACTAACTTAACTCTGTGGAAAGGACAGTTGCCTTGGGCTTTTTTTACAAACCTGAAGCAGATTTGATGCAAAGTACTGGATCCAAATAGCTAATGTCTTAGGGGAGGAAGGGGCAAAAGTTGGAAAATAAATCTAGAACTGGAATATAAATGTTTAAATGGGATGTAATTTGCCCATTCTAAATCACAGTCTGGATCTCTTAGTTATAAATTAAAATCTATTTTTTTCTGAAGTCCAGCTCTAATTTCTTAGCACCTTTTTGTGAAACCGGAAAAATTTTGTTCTGTCTTATTTTAAAACAACCCTTTCAATCTGAAAATGCCACCTGAGTTTTCAAATATTCACAGAGACCATACGCAATCTTACATAATGAAATAATATTTTTCTTTTATGTCTGTTGCCATGGTTTAAACCCAACCAGCAACCAAATGTCACACAGCTGCTTAGTCACTCCCCCACTGGTGGGATCAGGAGAGAATCAGAAGAGTGAAATCTGGAAAATTCATGGGCTGAGGTGAAGGCAGTTCAGGAGGTAAAGGAAGAGCTGTGCACACCAACAAAGCCAAACAAGCAGCAGCTCCCATGGGCAGGTTCAGCCCCTCCAGGACAGCCAGGGCTGCACCCCACCTCACAGTGACTTGGGGAGATGAATGCTGTGACCCCCCAATTCCAATTGTCCCCCTTTCCTCCATCTTTCCCATCTTTCTATGCTGAGCATGATGTCTCGTGGTCTGGAATGTCCCTTTGGTCAGCTGGGGTCCCCTGTCCCAGCTGTGGCTCCCAGGCACCCCCAGCCCCTCTCCAGTGTGGCCGTACAAGGAGCAGAAAGGGCCCTGGCTCAGAGCAAGCCCTGCTCAGCAGTAACAAAATATCTCTGGATTATCAACCTGTGCTCAGCACAATCCAAAACACAGCCCCCTACCAGCTGCTGTGCAGAAATTTAACTCTACCCCAGCCAAAACCAATAGTCTGTGAACTAAGATGGATTTTTAAGTAAATATCTGTCCATGAGGGTCATTCATAGAGATTGCAGTTAATTGATAATTTTCCTGGAGTTATTCTTGGTAGTTCTATTCATTGAAGTCTGCAATAGCACCATAGTTCAGTTTGTGAGATAGCCATATAGTGTTGCAAAATAGCATGCATTTCAGTGTCACATTTAATTTTAGAACTGTTCCACCAGTCTCCCTAATTTCATACATAATAGTATAACAAATAATGTTAATTATTATAGTATTCCTTTTTACATGTATGTAATTTGGATGCCCTTGCATGAAGCAGCATAAATATAAAAAAGGACAACAGCCCCTTCTCCACAGTACTTGAAGTTTGCTGTTAATGATTCAGTCCACATTAGATATATGAATTATAGAGTATATCTGCATTTGTAATTTTTGCTGTCAAGCAAAAACATTTTTAAAGGGAGGGAAATATCTTCTAGTAAGATGTATTTTCATAGACTTTAGTTTCTAATCTGATGGGATTGTTGACAATCCTCTGATTGATTTCTTAGGTCAACTGAGAATTCAGGTTTTCAAGACAAATAAAAATTTGTAAAGTCACCATGATTTACGATGTCTTGCTACTGTCTGCAAATGTCTTTGCACTTCCCATATTTTTTCATTTTTAAATACTACTACAGAGGAAAACAATATGGTAATAGTAGTGGCTTCTAATTTTACCAGTCATGATACTTCTTGTTGATTTTGTTGAAAAAAAAAAAAAGTAGACTTTGGCACTGAGCTGTTAAAGCTCAGATATTTACAGGAAGCAAAGTGAACATCTGTGAGCTCTATTTCCAAAGGAGCCATCACCCAAAAAGTGTAGGCACTTACATGCAAATCCTGAGCCCTCTGAGGAAAATGTTCAGGAATTTGAGGTGTGGCATAGGGAAAACACTGGAATGCTGCTTCTGCTCCTATAATAAATATCTATAGATATTTATGTCTGAGCTGGCTGAACTGCTGTGTCCATTCAGTTAGTTTGGCTGCTTTACACCACATACATACAACTTTAAATGCCCAGAGGTAGCAATTGTGTGAGGAATTCAAAGCCATAATTTCAAGGTGAAATCCTGACCTCTTTAGTGCCATGTATTCTGTAGTCTTAATGTACTAGACAGTAGCTGCATGTTTACAAAAGGCTGAATGAACTTTGGGCTGCCCACAGACAGCAACTGTGGGATGGACGAGCATTCCCTGCTGTTTTATGTTGGAATCACAAGCCAGGGCTGGAAGCTGTTTCAAGGTGACAGCACTGTAGCTACTCAAGGATGTAGCCTACAGCAGTAGACCTCCACATTTTAATTTTGCTACTATATGTGCTTACACATACATTAAAAAGTTTGGCTTTGCTGTGCAGAAGTGATCCAGAGATTCTGAACAGTAGTGAATCATCTGATTCTGCCATTACACCCTTAATTTTCCCTACAGTGTTTATCCCAGCATTTCCACCCAGTTCTGGGATGGCTGTAAATTGGTTATTCAAGTTGTAAGAAAAAGAAAATAACCTAGAACAGTGAGAAATAGAATGTACAGTGAATCACTGCCAAGGTCTAACAATCCTGTTCCTCCTAATAAAGACTCCACTATTGCTGCTCAGCAAGCAAATACTAGATTTCAAATAATAGCTTTGACTCATTAAATTCCCTTAGTCCCCCCACAGCTCTCTTTTCTGAAAGAAAAGATGCTTCTACAGTGTAGTTCATATAAATCAGATAATCCTACCAAATGGCTGGATTGTGCAAGAGAGACCAGGTTGTCTCCAAGCTGCCTGAAGATGGAGGTGAGGTTGGACAAAGCAGATAGCTGCATTTCAGTCAAGGAAGAATAATTTTAGGGGAATTGTGTTAAATGTGTTAAATGTGACTAGTGTCAGTCTGCTCAGGCAGTTCCTACCTGTTCCTCCATACATACAGACCAGCTACTCTTTCTATGTAAGAAAGCCACAGACCTATGTAGCAAAGTCTTTCAATGACTATTACACTTGGCAGAGACTGACCAAGAAGCAATTTCCTTCAGCTGGCTGCATTGTGGCATCAAGTTTTAAACCTTGGTTGACCCCTTATTCCAGCTCTAAGGATTGTAAGTCAGGCATGAATTAAGTTATGTTGCCAAGATCTCCTTAATGCAACTTTTAAATGTAAATAAAGTTGCAGGAGTGCACTGCAAGTGAGCTTTGTTATGATTGTGTCCTTCAGTAGGTGTCTCCTTCTCTGGAGATACTCAAAACCTCCCTGAATGGGATCCTGTGTAAGTGCTCTAAGTAATCCTGCTTTGGAAGGGAGCTTTGACTAGATGGACCTTCCAACCTCAATGATTCTGTGATTCTGCATTCCTCTGGGAATGAAGCTTTGAACTCTGATTGGGTTTGGCTTTTTTAAACTGATGAAGGTACCTAAATCAGTAACACTGTCTTAATTTAGCAGTTGCTTTTAAAAGGCAACAAGACCCACTGAGGAGCTCCATCATTGTAGACTGCAGTCACATCATTGGTTACTCTTGCAGGTTCTGGAGATGCTGAACAGGCCTCAGAGGCTCCATGTGGGTTATGCTTGTTTAGTGCAGGCTTGGTTCTGTTGTTTGTTGTTGGGGGTTTTTTAACTGCCAACTAATCTTGAGGAAACTTGAGATCAGCATTTCCTTGATGATAAGGAAGTGAAAAACTGAGAGCTCCTTGTCTGCTTTTCTGAAGTATGGCACCATTCAGATTGATAGCATCCACAAAACATCAGACTTATTGCACTTTCCCACTCTCCAGCTGCTCTGTTTGGTACCATAAGATATGGGGTCAGGATGGTATGCCACAATTATTCATTCTTTGACAAATGAGACTTCCATGAATAGGAAAGGGAGTTTTGTTCACCAATAGAATGTGAGGCAGTACAAGGATCTTTCACTAGCGCTGTATAGGGGATCTCTTTTATACCTGCCCTTTCCTAGGACAGAAAATTGGCATGGAATAATGAGAGCTTGTATTCAAAAGAGGGGCCTCTAAAGCCACAAATTTCTCATAAGCAGTTGTCAGTAATGTATGATTTGTGCCCATATGTCTGGCTCATTTTCCCCAATTACAAGGATTTTCTGTGGTCTAATCTGATATATTCTAGATGTTCAAAACAAAACTGAACAATTGTACTACATATATATTTTGTAGTCTTCATTAATTTGTTTGGATTCACAGCCCCCTGAAATTATAAAAAAAGTGTATCTGATAAAGATACACGTTTCTGATAGCGGCAGTTTAATTAAGCATTGTTTTTCACCAAAATTGGTGGTCCAGAAAATGACATATAATTGAAATTATAAATCACTGTTAATACTAATTAAAATTAAGATTACTGTCTGCCACTTGCATGCTTTGTTAGACATCTGATGACAGAAAAGATGGGTATGAAATACTGGTATGATCGTACAGGCCTCCTTGGCCTTGCTGCCAATCCTTTATTATTAACTCAAGTAGAAAACTTGGCAGGTGGAGTTGGGTTTCTGACCCTTTGAGAAGGGCACCTTCCTTTGACAGAAGGACCTGTTTCAAACCCCAAGTCAGAAACAGGATTAATAGGTGTGAAAAGCAGTTGTGTGCAGACCACAGCAAGCATGAAAAAGGTTAAGGCAAGATTCAAGGTCCAGACAAAGAGTAAGGCAGAGCAATGAAGAAAGCCATGTGGTTATGTGACTGTTACTTTGTTAGTTGTAGTGTATAGAAAACAGAAGGAATTAGTCATTAAGTTATTTTGGAAACCTCAAAAAACCCTCAAACCCATAAACAAACAAGCAACAACAAGCAAAACCAAATGAAAAGAAACTGAAAAAGCCCCAAACAAACAAAAAACCCACTAGGGAAAAGCTATTGCTTTCTACCTCTGCATTTAACATGAAATTATTTAATGTAAGTTTTTTCATTTACCCCTGAAAATGGAGTACATTGCCTAACACAGGCATCTTCATACAAAGGGCAAGAAATAGCAGTGACACCTGGATAAATATCTAAACCCTGCTGTATGATGATATGCATTCAGGGACTGTATAGTGTGTCCAAACCAATTTTTTGCACTAAATGGTGAGAGCCTAGTAGACAGAAACTTTAATGGTAATTGGTACCTATAAGAGTTAGAATAATGCAGGCAATAAATAATAAGAATGATCCTGTTCAAGCCAAAGGAATACTTAGCCTGACTAATTGGGGGGGGGTGGGGAAGAAGTTTCTACTATTTTTATCATTTTGTTCTTCATATGTATGTCCTGGGCTATCAATCAGCTTTCTCTACCTGAAGCCAGCTGGCAGGTGACACTGCAGTTTATTAACCACCAGTAAATAAAATGTTATGCTCCAGAAAAATTCAATTCCCAAATCCCACCCCTAAAAATCAATAAAGCTTCTCCTCCAGCTAAAGCATTTCTTATGAGTATTCATTTTTAAAATACAGCAATTTTCATCACCTTTCTTAAAAATAAAGATAAAAAATAAGACGAAATTAATATTAAGCGCAATGAAAACTATGATACTAGAAACAAGTCTCTTTTTAATTTTCATAAACATTTAACTTTTTTCTATTTGGGTTGAAAATTAAGTTATTTAAAATTAGTAAGGATGAAAAGATTTATTATATCAGTCCTTAAAAACTAAAATCATGTTTGGAATTTTGGATACTTCTACTGTAACTTTACTCTCACTCTCTGAAGTTCCTGTTCCTGAGTTAAACATCACAAGACTGGCTACTCTGTTGAATAAGATTTTATTGCATTAAGGTATATCATAATGCACCTAAATAATGTTGTTTTTGTCAGTCAGTACCCAGCTGTGGTTTAGTTTGCAATTTCAAACTATAATGAACTAATAAAATCCAACTCAATCTTTATTAGATTTTACATCTTTCCCTTGAAATATTTGGATGCACTCTCATTCAGGAGGTGGCAGAGCAGTGTGACCCGTCCCGTCATGGAGGCACGGGGTTCTGTGCTTTGCTTCTGAGGTCTACAGAAGCTGCCAGATTGTACAAATGCCTTTTCCACCTTCCCTTGGATATCAAAGCTGTATTTAAACTTTGCTAGTGTGGTTGTATCAAATTAAAACTCCTGGAATTCTCTGTGTCACCTTCTATTGCTGCCAGTGAAATCTGGAGTCTAGTGTGTTATGGTTTTAGCCTCAAAATAGGCTGCTGTTAACCCTTAGGATATTAACCACTCAATGCATTCCCTTTCTTTCTGATCTTTTCCAGCAGACTCTAGAGCTCTGTACCTCAAAGAGTAGTACACCTTGCTCTTGGTGCAAACTGAAGCATTCAGCCCTTCATGGAATCAATGCAGTCTAACAACTTTATCATATACATATCCTTAAAAAGATTCTGGGACTTTCATTGATTGACACAATATGGTCAGTTGTCCATTTGTTCTGAATTGAGTGTACAGGGAATTGTGTTACTTCCTAATCCCATACTCCTCTTCAGAGAAGCCTGTGCAGATCTCTGAGGAAATACCTATTCAGACCCTGTTGGTTCAACCCACCTCTGTAATCAACCACCACACTTTTAAGATGAATCTGGATGGAATGTAATCAAACTCCTACAAAAACAGAAAAATATCTATATGGAATTCTAACACAATAACTTGTTAGACAGCTCATGTTCACTAATACATGTCTTAGCTCAAAAAAAAAAGGTATGTAATATAGGAAAGAAAAATTGTATTTTGTTAATGATTATGCTAATTAAAAACATGCTGGAATATGGTGGGGGGGGGTTGTTTGGTTTGTTTTAAACTGAGCTTCTTCCATGCTCATACATTTCTAGATGGGAATAATACTAGTAGTCCTACACCTTTAAAAAGTTATGGGGCATATTTACAATGAGAAAGAATTATCATCTCCCTATGTTTAAGATAAGTCACATGGAAAAGGTACTTGAGCAAAAATGAGAAATAAAATATCTACAAGCGACGATGAAATTCAAAGAAACATCATCAAATAAGGCCCACAAGTTATCTCAAATCTATGTATCAAATTTGAGCCAATTCACTAAATTAAAATGATTGGAATTATATTCATGTTATTTCTGCCAGTTACATTTTCCTGGTTTACCCCAGAACATCAAGAAGGACATTATATACTGATAAATTTTATAGCATCTTATTCAATCACTAGAAATATATTGAAGCTTACATTTCTAAGAAGCATTGACAAGATGATAACTGCTAAAAATTCTGCCCAGTGTGTGGAACAGGCTATTTGGGGGTTTTCAGTATGGGAAAATACAGAAATATAAGAAAGAACATGAAAGTCAAGACAACCATTTTTCCCAGTTGTTTTTGCTTGTCTGGCAGTAGGAGTTATTTTTCTCCCCTGGGTAAGGTTTTACAGTCACTGGGAGTAAAGTAAAGCGTTTTTTGTGGTCCCTCTCAGGAAGCCATCTTCCGTGGCTGGGTCAATCCAGCAGTGGCCCTTTTTCCAGCCAAGCAGGAGCTGTGTAGCTGTGCCTTGCTCCCAGGATGCAGCAGAGGCTCCTCTCCTCTGCCACTCACCAGCCCTACTGCTAAATGCATCAGCAAATACTCCCGTTCAAAGCCATGTTTGGCACTGAAAGTCTGTGAATTTTAGTTGTGGCAGCTAATTGTTGGGACAAATGAACTCGCTGTTGGGAACAAATGATGTTCCAGCACCTCTGGAAACATCATCATGTAACACTGTTGGTGCATTTGGGTAAATTCAGGACACCAAACTGAAGCTCTGTCTGGTTCTAGGTAGCTTCTGAGAATAGGGATTCCTTCATTCTCTAGCTTTCTACAAAATTATTTTTCTACATTGGAAAATGGAAAATCCACCAGGCAGACAGTTTTCTGGTTTGAAAGCCTATGGGAAAAGTGAAACTAGTTTGTTTTGCCTTATCATCTGGATGAAGAAATAAATCATGTCATGCCTTTAAGAAAAATAATCACACTTTATTCTTCCCCAAATGGTAATATTGGTGCACAGAAATGAGAAAAGCTGTATTGCAATTGCACTCTTCTGATATTGCATTTGCTTTATTCTAATTTCCATGTAAAAGGAATTACTTGCATGTTAACAATAAGAAGAAAAACCAGGGCCCTTCTACCATTAGATAATCTAATGCCAAAAGCACTGCCAGAACAACTCTCCTGACATTATTTATGTAGGGGAGACAGTCAACATCTATTATGTTGTTTTCTTCATCACGCCCCTCCCCAGGCATGCTGAGGTGTAGTGTCAGAGACATGGAAGACAGCATTCAGCTACATTCTTACACTGAGGTGAGAAAGTCCCAACCAAAGCCAGCACAGTGAAAAAAGGGTAATTTGTAATAAAATGAGATAGATGGTATTGACAATCTGACAGGGCAAATGGTTGTTTTCAGTGGGAATGACTTGCAGTTAGCAGATAAGGTCAGACAGAGGATGTTTTGTATCCAAGTCATCATCAGCTACAAAAAAAGTTACTACTTTCCCCTGGGCAATTGGTCTTGTCATTCACACCTGTCTTTACCACTTTTCCTGATACAAACCTGACTTTTTTATTCTTGAAGCCTCTACGCTAACAATACACCTATATATCCTGGGCACAGAAGGTAAAGGGGGAAAATAGAGGCTTCCATTATCTAAACCAACATTTAAATACCTAAATAAAGCAGCCAGTTCCTTAGTTTGCTCATGAGGTATTCTGGTAATTCAATATCTTTTTCTTGACTGTATTCACATTTTGCAAAGGAAGGTTCTACATTAAAATCTAGAAGACTTATATAAATATATCACTCTGTAGAGTTGATTCTTGGTTTACTTTTATGCTCTTCCAGAATCATCCCATCCATCATGAATTTACTACAGGTCACTGGTCCCAGGTGAAAGTCAGGCTGTGTTACAGTGAGTAGGGAAGACAGCTACTTGTGTTATGCACACCCCAAGGATATTCCTCTTGGAGGAGACATGGAAGAAGCTCATGGATTTCTGGGCATTAATTTCTAAAAAGAGACATGAAGTTTTGATGCTGCTTTTCAGCTTTGAATTTTCTGGCTAAAGCAGCATGGTACTATTCAAAACTCTCATGTACCACTCCAGATATGCAGTAAAATGCCATATCCTCTTTGGGTATGTAACAACCCAACTGTCTGTATTAATTACATAAAAATGGCACTCTTTTTACTCTACTCTTCCCAAACCTATCACCTGATTCATGTAAAGGAAACATTTTTATACCTTTTAATTCCAGTTATAATCTGAAGAGTGAAACATGGCAGAATTTTAATTCAGTCTACCTTTTTTTCTTCCTGAAAGCATCAATGAGCATCCAGAGAATGCAGGGAGATAGTGAAAGTTCTTACTGTACCTTTAATCTACTGTAAGAATCCTTTTCTTGTTAATAATACATGTGAAAGAATGAACTTCAATGGACTGATTGGTTCCAGGTGCTCTAACTGTGTATCTCAAATGGTAACAATGAAAGCAGGGTTTTTAGAAATAGGAGAGTGTATTTAATATGTAAAAAAAACCACTTTATATCCATTCATTTTCTGGGCACTACTCTAACCACATATTTTTAGTACATACTCAGTTTTTGCACTAATCTAGGATTTTTTCAAGGCTTCCCTTTTGTGCCTTTGTCAAGCAGAATTTGAGTAGAATGCCTGAGTAAAAAGTAGAACACACTAAGGAAGAAATCTAGCCACGCAAAAAAAAAAAAAATTGCACATCATGCTGTAACAGTAAATAACCTTTTGCACTGTGAAACAAAGGGAAAGCTTGGTGATTTTCCAGTGTACTCACTTGGCACTCAACCCTCATCCGTGGGATCCTCATCTGTGTCACTTCCTATAATAGTGAATTCAAATAAATTAATTTTCAGTTTTCATTGTTTCCTGCGCTCTCTCTCCTTCTATTTGTTTATTGTTACTTACTTTTGTGAGCCTCTCATGAGTTTTGGTAAAAAAGCCAAATGTATATACAGACTTCTGATCTTTTTAAATAGGGAATAGATTACTGGAAAGAATGGGAAAATTATCAAATATAAATTGATATTGCTGGAAATTAGTTCGTTCTGAGTTATGTCCTATTATCAGCTGAATTCTACACAATGCAAATCAAAAAACATGGAAATAAAAGTAAAAAAAGAAAATTGAATTATTTCCAACTTCTCTTTAATAAGTGTTTCATTCGTAGTAGAGAACCAGAGCATCTTTCCTTCATAATTAGAACCAGAAAGCAATAAAGATTGAGTGAGGATCCTGGTACATGAACCTGACACCAGAGGGATGGAGGGTGGGAGTGCTCCAGGAAATATTTAATATCTGTGTGTGTGTGTTTGTGGTGTGTGTGTGTTCATACATGTACTCTGAAGAGAAACGGGAGATGGTGGCAAGAGATCATTAAAAGACTGAGGAAAAACAAGTGCCCAGTGAATAGAATTAATAACTGAGCAAGGAGGTTAAGAATGAAACTTGAAGGTGTTGGGGTGTGTTTCCTAAGCAGACTGCTCATACTTTGCAGGCAAGAGCTGTGCAACTGTGATGAGAAGATGGGAATGAGACCAAGGAGGAAACGTAGAAGTGGGCAGGTAGCCTGTAAGAGCAGGTTATTTTTGAAAAGGACAAAAGTCAAGATTTGCAAGCTGAGTCAGCATTGTCACTTATTCAAATACATACTCCTGAAGATCCCAGAAAGATGACATTAGGCTTTTAACTTTCCTTTTGTATCAATAAAATCAATAACTTGAACTTTTTAATGTCTATTTCACGATCAGCTTTTCAACTGAACCAGAGTGATTCCTGCAGGCATGTAAGCAATATAGCTTCCACAATACAAATGTTTTGTACTTGCATATTCTTACTAATCACTGTTTATGATCCCAACACTATTCATGGTGGATGTTCTGGCTTCTGGATAGTGGCTTTGTTAGCTAGAACAGATGCAAACATAGACACACTATCCTGTCCTTTTCATGTTTTGTTTCTTTAGCAAGAATATAGTAATATCTGCTAAGGATGGAGCCTGGAGCACATTTTTCAGAGAAATAATTTGAAATGGCCACCCAGCTCTTTCAGTGGCTTTATTTGCAGCCCAACATAAAAACACGATTTATTATTTTGTTGGGCAGAATAAATAACTACAATTCAATAAATCAGAAGCTGAGCTGAGGCTTAAGGGAGGACATTGTACCTGTGCACTGCTGAAGAGAGCAGTGGGGCCCCAAAGCATCCCCTATGTGCACCATGGGCCTGAGTCACCACCAGGACCTTCTGCATCATGCTCTCACTGCTCTATTACTGCCAGATATGAGCAGGCTCTGTGCTGGTGCATTTGTGCCTTTCCCTTCTCGTTCCAGGGCTGGACTATTTGCATCAGTGCTGTATGAAACTCATAAGAAATCACTGAAGTGTACAGAACATAAAGACCTCACAACAGTGTATTAAAACAAATGACTATCACTAAACCCTCGTCTGGGATTTTGAAGACATAGAACACATTTATTTCTCTAGGCATTAGGACTTCAAGAGCTAAATTTATATAATCTGACAATATGCAGCATTTGTAGAGCTGCAGCTGGCTTTTCATAGGTATTCTCGAAATAAAAACTATTTTATGTGCTGAGAATCCTGAGATGGAGCTGTTGAGAGTAATTAGGGAAATATAACCTTCCCCAGGAGCGATATGCTTTTGGAAACAGATTTTGAATCCTTTTTGTTATGAAGATAACTTACTGTTTAAAGAGAACTGTACAGTTACTCATGTTTGCATAATTATACCTTTATCTTGCCAGCTCACTGTGGAAAGCATCATAATGGAAGATGAGAAAATGTTGTAAGGGTGATGGAAATCTTTTTATTCAGACAAATCAGTGGTAGTCCTCTGCTATTGTTTTAAAATATCTGTCAAGATGTATAGAAAAATGCTCTTGTAACTTGAAATTTTAATTTTATTACAGTCAGTATAATGCTTCTTTCATATTAACATACAACTGGTACCTTAAGTAAACACTGAGGTCATGAAAGAAGGAACCACAACCATGGCAAAATTGAGTATCCTGGTCGTAGTGTTTTCCTCTATTATTTACTGATTTATCTTTGGTTCAAATGCAACATGCAGGGATTAAAATACATTTTCTGAACTTGGAGTTCAGGAGAATTTCCAAAGGCTTCCTGATCACAATGTGGGTTTTTGCAATGAAAGCAGCAAAATTGCCTACTCATTGCAAGGCTACAAAAGACAGAGAGATGGATGACTTTGGACCAGTGATACAGTTTTTTTATGTTATTATTTTAGTGATAAAGCAGAGGAGGAGGGAAATCACAACAACTCAGTGCCAATATATGACCAAATTATGCAGGCACATTCTAAATGATTTAATTTAAAAACTGGATACATGTCAAAGGAGATTTGAGAAGTTCATCCTTTAAAAATTTTAACAAGTTCACTCCAGAGAACAATCTTGAGGCAACCTATTCTCAATTACCAACCTTACTGAGGTCTATTAAAATCATGAAAAGGATTTGACCTGAAGGATTGATCAATTAAATTTTTCTCTGTGTAATGGCAGATGACTCACCTAGCAATGCTGACCTTTTTATGAGAGCCTCATGCTGGCATTAGGACAGGTTGGCCAGCAGGGAGAAACACAACAGAAGAAAAAAATAACTGGAATGTGATTCAGATTTGTGATGGAAATTGATCACATAATCCACAGATCATAGGAAATGCTACATCATACAGCAGACTGCTAAAGAGTGAGCTCTTGAGCTCTTTTTAGATCACTGTTCTGACAGTGGAACAGTCTTGTTGAGTCTCCTAACACCTTAAACCATAATGGAAAACAATCAAGTCTGACTGAGAACTCAAATTCCCACAGGAAACAGCATACAGTGCCTAAGAGATTAAGATACCCGTTCAGTGACGTAAAGGTCAAGTACCATTGAATAAAGGGAAAAACCTACTGCACACTGCTTACATTAGGCTTAAATTATAAAGCAAACCCTTTGTCAGAAATTTACTCTCACAAAATAACTCAATAGTACTAAGTGTTTTGATGATTTTTATTATTTTAGAAATTTTATCATTTATCGTTATAGGAATCAAAGTATTTATCATACTGAACTCACTTGAAGTGAGCAGATTTGGTCTAAAGATAGTTATTTCAAGAGAGACAATATTTTATCTCTGCTAGTAGTATCAGTATATGTGAAAAAGCCAAACAGTTCTGTCATGGACCAGGATAATGCTTAAGAAATGGAAAACATCTCTTCTGGCAGGTTGACTACTCATTTTTGACACCTGGCTGGTCCAATACTGAGCACTTAAATTTATGGCATATGACAGTATGAAAAATAAGGCATTGTGCTTGCATACACAGAAACCCTTTCGAATTTTTCACAGCTGACTTGTACAATATTTTCATTTTTTACTAAACAATTTCTTTCAGAAAGTTTTCTTATAAATGCTTGATTATACAAGGATAGTCATTCATTTGTCATGCCTTTAAAAGGTGTATGAAGTCTACCTAAGAAGCCTTTTGGGTGTGTTACAAGGCTATATAGTTTTTGTTCCATTATGTTTGCTGGGCAATTTAAACTACAAATGGAAAGTTGGTTTGCTTGAGTGCTGTTTGTAGCAAAGGCTGATAATCTACTAAAGTTTTTTGGCACTGAAACTTAAAAGTCTACTGTTAGCAAGAGAACACTCTCCCAGGTACTGAAAGAACAGTAGAAATCTGCATTTTTCAAATGGCAGTCAGCAGATGAAAAACAGATTATGTCCTTCTACAACCCTACATTTATTCTTGTCCCTGTATTCCAGTTGTCTTTAAAATGCTGAAAATGTACAAAATTGTTCATACAGTCCCTACTTGAAACAAGCTTCCTTATTTACTACTTCCTTCCTCACACAGTATATAAACACACAATTGCAGAAATCCCAGAACTGTCTTTTTGTGTGTTCCATAGCCTGTGTCCAGAAGTTTTGTTTTACCAGCTCTAGTGAAAACCAACCTGCATGTGTTTGTCAGTAGATTAGCAAACCGTTACCAAAATTAAATACTTCCCATTTTTTGGAAGTGCAAGAATGTTATGTAATATTACAAAACTGGTTGGCTTCAGTGAAATGCCCTGATAATAAGAACCATAAAATATTTGCATCTCCATTTAACCTTGATTCTCTTTCTGGTTGCTGAGCACTGAAAAATCAAAGCTAGTTCATTTTTGTATGATTCTGTGTACCTGCCTTATGGGACTCACTGCAGGTTTTTGGGGGGAAAAAATTCTGTTTTTCAAGAAGAAATCCCATAAGAATTAAAGTAATTTGAGTAATGGCCAAGATTTTCAGAGAGATTTACAGTTCTCTAATTTCCCCTACTTGAGAAAGGCAGAATTCACAAGCTCCAGAAGCATTAATTAGCTTGTCTAATTAAGGTATTATAAAAATTTACAAATAAATTACTCTCTTTTTTGTACGAAGAAATTTTTTTTATACTCTGTTGTGCCTACTTGTTAAAAGACCACACACACTTGCACTGTAGAAGGATTTTAGTACCTGGCCACAGACTGAAGTGCATGACAGGCAGAAAATCTTCAGTCACCTTGCAGTTTTGGCACTGGCCTCTTTTTGGTGCAGTACAGCACATGCAGCAACTTAGGGGCAAGGATTTGCTCCACTGGCAGTTCAGAAGGGAAAGTCCTGAGAAGAGTTAGAGGGGACCTTTGGCTCCTTGGAGTTCTAAATGAACAGTCAATTTAGCTAAACCATGCATTGACTCCATTTGGTTGGATTTTTTCTAACAGAAAAGCTTGAAAACTCTTTACAAGGTATGGGAGAGCTCTACTCAATACAGTGCTTTAATGCCTGGACAAAATCTGCAGCAGTAAAGATGGGATTTTTAGATGGTCCATATTTAAGATTATTAAAAATTGTTGTGAAATCCTTCTCCAATCCATTCTGCATTTCATATTACTCTTCAGAATATGAAGGGAGAGAATTAAAAGACCAAAAAAAAAAAAGACAAAAAAAGAGACAACTAAATTAGCTGTTTCACAAAGATTACTAAAATGTTGTAATTGCATATAATTATCTGTAACTAGATAGAAAAATATGTGCCATTGGAGATGTAACAAGAAGTTACTTCAGACAGCTGTTCTTTTCTGCCAGAACAGGCTGTGCTCAATTATGTAAAATCAGAATAATACAAAAGCATATTTTTATATTTTAAAGCTCTCACAATTTACTGAGATACTCTACATGGCTACACAGTACTGATCCTTGTGGGAGAAAGTATTTTGAAGAAAGTTATAAGAACTAGATTTGTTTTTCTTAATTCCATGCTAATTCCATCCAATACAGTTCAAGCAGCTGGTGCCCAGGACCGTGGCCATGTACTGTGGTGGTCCAGTGAAGATCTAGGTGGGGGGCCATGGAAGAAGGCAAAGCATCTGTGCTGAGCCATTGTCTCAGCAGCCTAATAGCAATTTCTGCAGATGGTCCAAGGTAATTGGTAAGAGGGAAACTTTTTGGGTAAAGTTCTTCATGTTTATTGTGCACTAATGATCCCATTTTGGAACTGGCAGGGTTTGCGCATTCAAGTTTGTTCAATATTGTACAATAAAATAGTATTTATAGGGTTTCCAGTAAGGCTAAGTGATATTCCTTTTTCCTTTTAGTAAGATCATCAGAAGAAAGCCTCCTTTAGTTTTAGCTGCTTTTTCAAATTGTTTCAATTTAGTTCATGACTCCACACAGGCTTATTTCATCTGCAGGATGACAAAAGCTTTCTTGATCACATGAATGTAGTTTTCTGTTAATGAGAACTCTTGAGATTTCTAACATGAGCTGCAAATTTACAAAAAAATGTTTTCTTCTTTTTAAGATTAATTTCATGGAATACTACTAAATTAGGTCAGGCATAAAATGTGCAGGCTCATGCCTCTAGAAAGAACATAACTGCTACCATTCACTAATAAGAATATATTCTAATAGCATTGAGGTTAAATCTCCAGGCATCCCTGTTTGCCTCTATTTATAACTACTAAAGTATAGGTGAAATACTAACCATGTGTCTCAGATAAAATGAAGAGGGAATACTATAACCAAAGTATGCTGAACATGATTTAAAGAAAAAATTTCACTGTGCATTTTATAGAGCTATTAAAGAAATATAAAATAATCAATAATGAGATTTATGGTGCTTCCTAATATTATTGATTTTTTTAGTGTATAGAGTAGGTTGTACTAGACACAATATATTTTCTAGTTTAATTACTGAAAATGGCCTTTTTCTGCTTTTGAATAGTCAATGCTCCAAAAAGAGAGGGGAAAAGGTAGTTTTTCAAGATACTATTTTCCTGTCACAGTTTTGATTTTCATTTAGAGTCCTGAGGAATTTATATGGTGTATCCAGTCATAAGTTTTTACTATTGCACATATCTTGCAAAAACTGTTCAACAAACATATTTCTTCATTAAAGAAATAACAGAAGTTCATCGTTACTTGCCCAGTCTGCTATGAAGATTTCAGTGTAAATGAGCTATATATAGCAGGTCTGTTATCATAATAAATTTTCATATTAAAAAAAAAATTATGCCTAAAAACCCCTCAACCCTCATTTGTAATATGTAATTGGTGTTAGATTGACTTTTCTCTGGTAAGATAATATTTAAAATAGGGATTACAAAATTTCATTGACCCGCTGGCATTTTCTTTGCCATCCACAGGGGTGTTTCCTCTGTCTTCAAGTGTAACAGAAGTGATTTTACTTAGTATTCCATTAATACTAATAGTTTGTTCTCTATAAGATAATTGCAGGATCACTTTTAGGATGACTGATAAGAATTCAGATGTAAAACTGGTGCCATTGGAGCAGAGATGGTTTTGATTCTGCTGGAGTTAGAGCTGTCAAATTCCTCCATGGAGAGGTAGAGACTACTAGAAAATCAAGATTATTCTGCTTCAAAAAAGTTATTTCCCATAATATAAAAAGCAAAGAGAAATGCCCTCCCTTAGGTAGTTGTTTTTCATATAATTTTTTAACTCTACGATTCATTTAGACTGTTTGTTATTTCAGGATGCAGAAAACTGGGTGATGGAGAAAGGCATGTAAAAGAGAAAATAAGTAACAAAAGGCAAAGGTCGTGCAGAACAAATCATTAGACTTACTGAGAAAAAATGCTGAATTCCCTTATGCAGGTAACTCCTCTCAAATAAACTCTCTTCAATTTGATTTTGTGGTGCTGCACTACTGGGCTAGGAAACCCAGTGGTAACTCTTGAAGATCACTGAGTTGCAGTGTCCTACTGGGAATATTTCGAGAACATATGTCCAGTCTTTACTGTTTAAAAAATCCTCTGTATCAACTTCACATTTCTCAGAGTGAGAGCTGCAGCATTATTCAAGCCTAATAAGTGGTACTGGATTTTGTAAAATTCAATTGCAAACCCTGAAAGTTTAGTGCCACATATTCAGGTTTCTGTTCTTTAGGTCTGTCCTTGTCCTCATCAAACAAAGAACATTCCAGCAGGCATTGATACAAAACAGGAAATCTCTTACTACAGCTTGCAACTCATTAAAGGTTTTCCCAGTTGGCAGTAGGGGGATAAAAGCTCTTATAAATGGATTGCAGGGGAGATAGAAATACAAGGAGAAAACTGTTATATGGATTAATGAAGAGTTGATGAAATTAGTCAATTTTAAAATAGTTGGCAAGCTGAATAAATGTATTTAGGTAAATATGCTCTCGAGAGATAGGAGGATCAGAATACAGCATAGAACTTGTAAAATAGCTATTTAAGTAATATAAATAAGGAAATGCTTGAGGAATTTTAATATTCAATATATTGTCAACATTTGTGCTCCTTTTAAGACGCTAAAATAAATCATTAATGTAGTTCCTGAACATCTCAAAATTAGTTTTGTAGAAGCATGAATACAGTTCTGTGAAATATCTGAAAAATGGGGACAAAGAGAAAAAATGAAAGCAACATCAATCTTTCTTCTAAATCCTAAACCTGAACAATGTAGTGCTCCCTGCCATTGTCCATACATTTGCACCAGCTGGTGGTATTATTCAGAATTGTGCTATGATTCATACACATAAAAAACTTGAGATTGTCACTTCTCTTGTAGTTTCCTACTAGGAGACTTGAGGCAAGATGGCATATGCAATCAGCTAACAGTCTTTTGTCAGGGACATCAGCTGAACAAATTGATGACTTTTTCTGTGCTGAATTAAACAGCGTTTTTTCCACAAGTGTCTCATACAGTGACAAAGGCAGAAAGTGCTGGCAACTGTTTGGAACTCTGAAAATGTGATTTAAAAGAAAGCTACCTAGAGTGTTTTGTTGGGAACTTCTTTATATCCTTGTTCCTCAGTCATCTGTGTTAGTTATTCATTATAGTTCTAGTAATTCTTCTTTACTAGTTATCATCTCCTAAGAGTCCAGTAGAAGTGTGGCAAGAATATTTGCTATTTTGGCTCCTTCATTTTTTTTTCAGTCTTCTTTTACATTGTTTTCATCATTCATGATCTTACCAGAAAATGCTTTAGAGCTTTTCAGGTCAACAACAGAAAAATAATATTCCTTATTTGAATAGTTTTGGCTGAGAGAAAATCAAAAGTGTTCTACATGCTGTTCTATAATTATTAAAGCAGACCTGAAGTTCTGTGTTTATAAGAAGGAAAGATGTTCATGTTTTTGTTGGCATTTCTAAAAATTTCACAGTTGCCTGAAAATGAGGTTGTTAAGGAATTCAAAATATGATGGTGACAATAATGCTATCTTAAATCAACACACCGACAGTTTAGAATAGTAAATGAGGAGCTCAGGTGCCCCGGAATTATTTGATTATTAAAATCAGAAAGAAGAAACATTATGTACCTCCTTTGACTCTTTAGAAACCTCCTTACATGGATAACGTCATCATCATTTTGAACAGAAAAAAAATGTGATTTTTTTTCATACATCCTTTAGCACAACATATGAATGAATAAAAGATTACACAAGTACACAGTTTTCATGGTTTGTTTCTCAAGATCCTTTTTTCTTTTGTTTAGTTTCTTATTTTGACATTAACATTGACTTAATATTCTGTATAAGTTATTTCACAGATAACATGTGTGAAAATTCCAGATCACTTGTGGATGACCCTAAGGACACAAATTTAATATTCAGATCTTTTCAGACCAAAGCCTGAGCAGGTTTAGAGTGAAGTGAAATGTGGCACTTTTTGTGAACTGCATGAGAAGTAAAGAGGGGAATGTAAAGCCTCTTGCCTTCTTTAGTATCTCATTTTTGTGACATATTTCTCCCTTTATAATGAGCATTTACATTTTGAGAAGCCAGACATCAAGTCATTGTCTATAAACACACAGTGTTAGGGAGGTGTGAGCTGCTCTGACATCATTTTGATCCTATTTGAATGACAGTGGTTGAAAGTTCACTGCTACTGTTTTGAATCCTTTAAGGTAAAGTGAAGGAGAAGGCAAATAAAAAAGTTCAAAGAGTGGAAAAAAGTGGGAAGGAAAATGAGGGGATGCAACAGATAATTCTCAAGTAAAGCATGGAAAACAGGAAGAGTCAAGAAAAAAAATGGGATATAACAAGTTGTTAATGATGACAGCCCTAGTTCTCAATGAAATGGGGATACTGGCTGTGTAGGTTACCATTCCCTCCCTGTCTGTTCACATTGTTCACCTCCTGTGCTGGTCTACCTTTCCTGTACTCAGTAGGATTAAGAAATTTTTGCCTCCTGGGGAAGTAGCAAAGTTTTATATTAAACACAATGTGTATAAATAGTGTATTTTTAAAAAAATATATATTATATATATGTATGTATAGATATACATATATGTGTAAGTAAGATCTCGCTCTTGTTTTGGATGTGCACTCAACTGTTTTAATCTACACTAGAGTCTAATTGGCTCACTGAGGAAAAAAAAAAGAAACTCCCATCATGTCTCAAAGGATATGAGTCCAAAGAGTCGTAATGCTCAATGGAGTTGCAAGCAAGTGTCAGGGCATTAGGGTGATTACAGACTTTCCATATTTCCAAGGAAAGTGGATTTCTTTGCTTGACTGGAGAAATAAGAACTCTCAAGCTGAAAAAGGAGGTCTCAGTAGACACTAAGTTGAGAATTTCAGCTCTATGTCATTTGAATTGATTGAAACATTTAGCTTGGTTTAAGTATGCTATTAACCTACAGTGCCCCCAAAAGAAAGCAATATTGTACTTCAAAGAATTCTGGAGGATTTCGTGTTGAAATCAGCTGACTTACTGTTCAAGGGGGAGACAATAATGCTGGTGGTGTTCATGTTTCCTGTGAAGTATGTGAACTGATCCATCACTCAGCTATTCTCTTAAATTATTTTACATGTTAAGAACAGCATTTTATCTACATTCCTCATTTACCTAGTTGAGTTAATCACATATTAAAATATTACTATGAGTGATACTGCAACAATAGGACAGCATTTAGCATCAAATACCACTTCATTATAAGCAAGATTTCATTTTCATACTACTCCTGTGTCTCAAAGTAAGCAACAAAAATACTAAAGAATTAGTAACAAGAGAAGGTATTGATTCAAGTTCCACATTTTCTTTTAACATAAGCCAAATGCTACACTTGTGTAATACCAGAAGAGGTAAAGCAAGTATAGTTTCTTCCTATTTAGATGTGACAGTCTAAAATAAATTATTTTTAGAAAAAGTTTACTTTTAGAAAGGAAATAGCATTAGACAGAATGTCAGAAGCCTCAAGCTGACATTTACCAGTCTTTACCAGAAGGAAAGGTAATTCTAGCTTTCTCAGTTTACAGCTGAAACTTGTCAGCACCATCCAATGGCTACGTCCACCATTAATACTCATAATACCTCTTAGACTCCAAAAATACCTTAGTAATCTTTGCATCAACTCTAGATTTCCAGACTAGTAGCTGAGTTTGGGCTTTTAAGAAATTTGGCCCTATATTTATGTTGTTTTCATGTGAGAGTGATTCTCTGAATCCAAATATCCCTGCCCTCTATCTTCTCTAATGCTGTACATGACTCAAACTCTCTGTCTCTCTTCAGAGGCTTCCCTGGGGATTGTTTTAGGGTCTGCCTTTACACTGTTGACAACTTTTGTGTCATTCATTCACTCTAAAAGAGAGCCTAAAAATTTAAGTTCCTAACCTTGTAGAGATTTCTCCAGATTCTGATGATGAACAGCATTTCTTTCATTTCCCTTACACTAGCACATAAAGTTATTTAGGATGACAGTGGAAAGTTAGAATTGGCCAGCAGATTGGCTTGAGGAAGAAGAGCAACCCTACAATACACATAGCAGACATTTTGTCAAATGCTGTATAAAAAGTAGAGCAGTGCAGTGAACATGAGATAATCTATATTCATGTCAGGATGCAAAGTTACTTAATTAAAAGAGAATAATAAGAAAATAATAAGAGAATCAATAAAAAAAGCTGATGGATGTAGTAGCTGTGAAGAGTTTCTTCCTGTTTCTTAACTGAGACAGCACTGGCTATCCAGACATAATACAGCACCATATATGCTAGCAAGGTACAAGATGGTTGCTAACTGAAAAATTGCTTGTTCTGCAGCAAGGAAGCCAGGTGATAAGTTACATAGTGTGCTAAGAATTTAGTTGCTTGAAAAATGAAAACTGGTTTGAAAATTCAGATGCACAGATTTCAAGATTACCAATGAAACAAAAATCTTGGTAGTTGCCCAGATGTCCAATTTTAACTTGGCTTTTAGTTGTTGTTACTGTCATTAACATGCCATGATTTCACTTAATAAATACAACAGAGTATTATTAAGAAATAAGCTGGAGTGTTTTGGAAAAGAACAGTTCAATGAGGCCACAGAGGGAAGGATAATCTCAGGGAGAAGAGTTAATAATAGTTCCAAGTAAGTTTATACTGACCAGTCTAAAGTCTGAAATATTTGTCCATGTTATTTTTCTTGGGAGAGATACAGGACATGAAACTTACTTTTTTTTTTTTTTTGACATTTTGCTTACATTCAAGTATTAGATAATGTACACAGAGATCTAATTGATAAATGCTGTCTTTTTATATTGGGTTTTAGGGGTCTGTTTTCTTCATGAAAATAATTATAGAAAATCTAAAAGGCAAAAATGGATTTAGTCTGAATTTCTTTTTGATGTAAGAGAAAGAAATTACTCATTTAAATCACATTTTCTAGAAGTAATGATAAACTGCTGCTAAGGAAACTAACATGCCATTTAAATATAACTGATTACTGTAATCCCTTATATTAACCCAGTGACTACATGCTTTGCAGTAAACATGATATTTAAAAGTAGTGAGAATGCTAAAAAAAATCTCTGCCAGTAAAATAAGAACTCATGCTCAGAATTCATAAAGATTTTTTTTAGTGAGGTGGTAATTTTCTGATAATATCTACATTTTATAGTATGTGTATTTCAAAGTGTCCTGATACATCTTAATTTTTCAGGTAATTATACCTTATTTTATTTAGCACAGCCTCGCTTTGTCTGTGGACTGAAAAACAAATAAACATCACTGTAGAAAGCCTGCAGTCTTAAGATTCACCTGGCAGAAATAATACTGGCAGCTTTACTACCAGTCTACTTTCCACATCTTTTACCCAAAAAATAGACTGCAATGTATTTCCCATTTGGAAAAACTCCATGGTGCTAGCAGTAAAACAAGATCAACGTCTAAAAACATTTACCTGTTAAGCTCTGTCTTTATATGCCTTCCTCTGCTTCCTTTTACTAGCAATTACTGTACTTTTACCTCTCAAGAAAAACAATTCAAAGTCTTTATTTTTACACCCTGAGTCTTGCTTTAACCATTGGACCAGCCTCAGTTGCAAAGCCAGATGTTTATGTTTCTTTAAAATATCAAAGTTGGGTGGATTTTCATGTTTAGAGATGCTTCAGAGGAGACACCAAAATGGTAGGTACCAAATCAGGCTACAATTTGCTGTCAGGGTCAGTGCATGTAAACTGTGTGTCAGGATTAAGCAAGTACCAAAGTAATCCTCGGTTGTGCATTGCTTGAATATGCAGCACGGAGGCAGTTTGGTACAAGGGGGCTCTTTGGTGCCAGAGGAGGCTGTTGGAGAGCAGCCGAGAGCGAGCAGGGCTCCGATGGCGCTGAAGTGCACACCTGGGTACACATCACTGCCCCAGCTTGAGAGAGGGGCTGGACTCACCTGTGTCCCACAGTTCCACAGCACTAGTACCTTTACTAACTGCAGTTACTGAATGATATTGAACTCTCACAAAAGCAAGTCCTGAGAGAGCTTTTCTGTAACAAACACAAAACCACAAGAAAACAAAATCGTCCGCTGGCCATTCCAGTAGGATGCTTTAAAATTATAAAAGTAAAAATTATTTGCAGTTTTCTGGATGCTCTTTTTAGTGAAGTTAGATATGCAAAATATAATACATTAAAAATTTAGCTTATAATTGGTTTACCGTATAAACAGACTTTAAGAACAACAGATAATGTGTTTTTAATACAAAACTCTGGAGTAACTTCAGTGCTTAAAAAAATAATAAAAAATATTATCTCTGTGAAGTTATTACTTCATTTACACTAGGTCTCTTGGTACATCTAGAATCCAAACAGATGTCTTGAATTAATTGAGTAGACAGGAGTGATAAACTTTCAAAGCTCTGCTGACCTTGTAGTAACTATCACAAATTGCAGTACCTGAAGAACTTATTCTTTTGCTTTTATGGTTAATTTTATCTTTGGCTAAAGGTCAAAATCAGTCCATTCAATAAGCAATTTAAAATTAAAAGTTCTAATAACATTTCAGTGAAGTTCTGTCATTCTATTACATAAAGTGATTAAATGTATGTAATTATATTATTAAATTTTCTAATGATTGGTTTTCATGTGTTAAAGAAGTCTGAAAATACCCCATGCCATTTTCAGAATAGTGTGTTTAAGTACATTTTCTTACATAGATTTACTGATGCCTGTAGGTTTTGGACTGTGTTTGGTTTTAAGCAGATTATTTTTCATGGACTTTACCTCAAAAAGTCTTAACTTTGATGTAATGTGGTATTTGTTCTGAAGCAGAAAGATAATTTTTAAAAATAGAAGTGTTAATCTTTTCATGCATGTTGAACTCAGGTTTCTGAGTACTTCCAACAAAATAATCTACCCTACAGGGTTTATTATACTGGGTTTATATTATACTGGGTTTATGTCATATAACTTTCTAAATACTACTTTTACAAGGTATGGATATAATAGTATCAGCTCAAATGATATTTTTAAACATAAATATACTCAATGCTTTACACTAGGAAAGCTAAATTAACATTTTTAAAAGGAAATTTTGTGCAGTAAGGAGAATTTTTTAAGTATAATAAGGAAATGTCAGTAACGTACTCTCAGTACTATTGTCAGTAATGCTCAATGTAGAAATCATGAAAGTAAAACCTAATTTCTGAATGGACAGAACAGAATATTTGTTTATATATAATATATATGAATATCTATTATATATATATTCACATATATTATATATGAATATATAACAGATAATATATCTGTTCATAATATATATGAACAGATTTGTTCATATATACCTTTTCACAAGTCAGGAACAGGAATCAGAAATTACAGTTCAAAATTAATCGAATCAAATTTGATTTAAATCTACCCAGATTTGTTAGAGGATTGTGTACAAGCATTCCTTGAGTTTGAGCTCACATTTATTTCATGAGCAAACACACACAGGTTTTCCATCAGCCCAGGTTCTCCAGGGAGAGCTTAGTCTTTACTGTGAGGGTCTGTGTGCAGGGAACCACACGTGCAGAGACCCCATCACCACTACTAGGTTGTAAGGTACAAGGCAACCTGGAGAGAGAAGATCAGGAGACTTCATGGCTTGGCTGCACTGCTACATATTCTGCCTTGTGGAGATTGTTGAATGAACTGAATTTAGTCCTTATTTAATTCGTAATGTAATTGCCTGGGAAGTCAAACTGGAAGGAAAGCTCCACAAACCCGGACAATAGAAATTATTTATATAAATAATGTAATACTAGAAGAAAAGGTGAACTAGAAAAACAACTCCAGGAACAGGGAAGCAGAGGATAGAAGAAAGAAGAGTTGAGCTGTGTTATTAAAATATAGTGATCAAAGATCACAAGTAATGCTTAACATTTTCTAAGATCAAATGAACAGCTTCCTAAAACTAGAGACTTTGGGACAGTGAATATCTCCAGTGATCCTTTATTAATACAACTGCTTAAAAAAAGAAATTTAATACACGCAAGAAAAAATAAATCCTGTGTTCCCCTTTGTGAGCTTCATTTTGTGAAAAGTTATTTTCAAATCTCATGCCTAAGAGAAGGAATTACAACTCCTGCTGTACACATGCAATTGCTTCAAGTCCAAAGTGCATGAATCTCCAGATTTTCTCTGTGGAATCCATTTAATCAATTGCTCAGATACAACAGACTATTTTGCAATAGTCTGTTGTATCTGAGCTCATACATGTTTAATGATATAATATGAGCTTCAGGACAAGTTCACGAGGTGACAGTGGTCCAGCCTCAAAATAAATTGAGTTTCAGCTTTCTGTGCCTTTTCACATGGCCAAAATCCCTTGAAGTGCTGGGATGTTACAGAGAAGCACAACAGTCTACTTAGCAGGAGGGCTGAGGACACTGAATTTGAGGCATCTGCAGTTTTCTCTAGCCCAAAGACGAGGAAGAAAACTTAGTGTTCCCTATGGTAGGCTGGAACATGAATAAAAGGGACCCCAATACATAAAAGGAATCTTTATAACACTGACAACATGCACAGGGAAAGCATTCAAAAGCATAATAAGGGTTAAAAAAAAAAGAATTGTCTGTAGGAAGCTGGGGCAAAGAAACAAAACTAAACAATGACTTCTACCAACTCCTTTCTGTTCATATATTCACTTCTATTCAGGATTCTTTACTGTGTCCTTTACTGATGGCTAAGTGCTTGGCATCAGCCCTGCCAGTGCATTCAGATCTGTGAGGGAGCAACACTGAGCCTCTGTCAGAAATCTCAATTCTTCAATGCCCTAGGCAGGTCATGAAGGAGCCTGGTATCTGCCCAAGCAGCACGGGCACAGATTAATGATTACCTTCCCAAGTTTCTGGCCATTCCAGCACAGTCCTGGGCAGTTGCTGGCTGCTGTCCAGTCAGCAATTTTCCAGTTCAGAAAGCTGTGAGTAGCTGTGAAGAAACACAAATCACAACTATCTGTCCTTGGCCTGTGCAATAATAGCCCATGGTCAAAAACCAGCCAAAGACAGAAGATACCCAAGAATTCGGCAATGCTATTTAACATTGGTGTCTGACATCTTTGCTGTTTGTAAAGGCACTTGGCTAAACTTTCTGTACATTTTGGGGATCATAGCATGGTATTTTATTCATAGTAACAAGTCAATATTATGCTGTGGAGATCTTTACAAAAAAAATCTGATTCCTATCTATTAATTAACATTATTCCAGCTACTAATTAAATGCCTGGGTTTTTTTAATATAATATACCTGAATTCTTATCTGATGATGCGTAATATATCCAAACCACAGTTATAACTTTGATGACATCAGAGGCTTGTTAGTGGTAACAAACATGATAGATTAGATTTGAACCCCCCTCCATTTATTTGCATTTTGTGGGAACTTCTTCAAACTCAAAGTTTAAGTGGGAAAAAAATCTTCCCCAAACTAATATGAGGATGAATGCAGCCAGTACAGCTCTGCACACTATTTTCTTTTACTCTTATCACTATGCAGTCAGAATATATCTAATATCATGTAAATTCTGATCTAAGAGAATTAGATTTGTTCCATATCTAGTGAATACCTTCAGTGTTTTGGAATAGTCAAGTCTTAAAGCTGGAAAATTAAGATGCTGGCCCAGCATACCATTAGCTTCAGATTATTAATGAAAATTTAAGTACATTAGCACAGTAATATAATGGAGCCTACTCTTCTTCAAAATATCTGGACTCTTAATGAAAAAAGCTGTAAAACAAAATGATCATGGGAGTCAAGAATAACAGTATTTATTTAAACTTACATGCTCCTACACAGTTTGTTCCTGACAAATGCTGGATTGGGCAAGATTGACTTAAGAAAGAAGCAAGTTGGGCATCAGCTATCCCAAGGTGAGGGAGTACAAGACACATGGAGGGGAGGCTGGTGCCAACCAGAAAGACTGAGGAGGCAGCCATGTTGTGGCAGTTCTGTGTTCCCCTTGGCATGCATATTTTCTTTGCTTAAAAAGTCTGCATCTAGCTATTTAGTGAGATGCCACTGATGTATTTTTAAGCCATCTCAGTTTGACTGGGTGTCTTTTCCTTGAAACAAGATCTAGAACAAGACATTGGTGGGAAGTAGATTATTTCAAAGATGCCGTTTTACCAGTAAGGAAAAATTGAAACAATTTTAAACCACTGTAATACAATCTTTGTATATTGCAGCTCCTGTGTGATCCAATACTCACAAAACTTACTTTTGTAGGAGCTTCTGGCTTTAGAGAATATTTTTTCTGGGTCTCATAGACAAATGAACTGTAAGGTTTGCTAACAACACTGGATAAGCCACTTTTTGATGTGAAAATATTCTATCATTTTGGGTGAAGATTTTCTACAGGTAAGACATACCCAATGGGCTCACAGTTTTAAGTCCTTCTCTAAGAGCCAAAATGAAGAGTTACTCACTAATAATCCCCTTCTGAAAGCCCAAGAATCCCCTTTTTGCCTAAGCCTAGGACAACATGAGAGAAAATGAGCAACAGCATCTGCTCTTCCTGGGAAGACTGACAGACAATAAAGGCAGCTGGATTGAGTATTGAATATCTGAGGACCCTTGAGTCCAAGAATTCAGCCCTGGTGTGTGGCCTTGTGATCAGAAGCAAGTGAAGCTGTAGCATATCAACTAAAACACAAAAGTGTTTGTTAGAGATTTCCTAAGAGCTGCCAATACTTCATTTCTATGAAAGCTTTATATGAAGGTTCTTAAATATGGACAGGAACTAAGACTGCAAATGCTGGCAGGGGCTTCAAAGAACAGGACACTGCAAGGTGGTGAACATAAAGAAGGTAGAGGCTTCTTTAGCACTTGTACACCACATAGATGCAAATTATTTCATTGTCTGTTTCTGCATTGTATTGTAAGCATAGCTTATTCTTCTCAGTGCTACCATATGGGGTGTGCTTTTGAACACTGTTTGACAGGTTTTTTCCTAGAATTTGCTCTGTTTAATTCTCCTTAGTTTTTCAGTTACAGAGGTGTTTTGGCAGAACAGGTTATAAGGGTTGGACAATGCCTTTGGTGTAGGCTTTTGGTCCATTTTGTTGCTTTATTGTGGGTGCTGGTTTGAACATTCACCCTGCACATAAGGACATGGAATGCTATGTCTGGTATGTCACCATTTGCTCTAGCCTGGCCTGCAAATTCTGCTAAGAAGCAACCAAGGACCCAGCTACACTTTTGGATATAACCCAAACAGAACTCAGGATAAATGGGGCAAAGTGTGTAAGGAAACACTACAGTTGAGAAAGAAATAACAGTACATAGGACTCAGTTCTCCTTTGCAGTATAATGATGTTTACTGGGAATATCCCTGTAGCTAAAGTGGAGGAATCTACTGAATGCACACTGTGCACTGCAAAGGTCTTCACTGGGATGTAGAGATCATGCCATACATTTACACTCAGCTTTATTACCAACTGATTTTCTTGTGGGAATGAGTCTTAAAGCAAGGGGGTTCTAAGCCTGTCAGAGTCTGAGATGAACAGGAAGGAGCATGTTCTGTACACCTGGCAGAAGAAGAACTTACATAAACTGCAGTTTTGAGCAGTACCTAATGTGGCGTAACTTTGGCAGAGATTATTCCAAAATGTTAAAATTACTAGAATGCTAAAACAACAAAATAAAAAATGGAAAGATTTACAGCTGATGTATATAAGATTCAAAGTGTATACCTGAAGCATGCCAGTAAAAAATATAAAAACATCAGTTGGACAAAACTAATTTATCAGATCATTGCAGCTCAAAATTGAGAATCAAGTATGACAGACATAGGGACATACATTCTTTTTGGGTTGTCAGGGTGAAGGAATCATTTCTAGGATGGAGAAATAAACTAGTCATATAATATGCCAAGGATGCATGATCTCCAGAAGCATATTTTTCCTATATGCTGTTTTATCTGAGCTGCTAGTTGAGAGTAAAACCAGAGATTATCCTTGTTGATTGGCTAGGATCAGAACAGGATTTAGCAATTGCAAATGCTGGAAATACAGGAGCTGAGATATTTATACATACACATTTTTGGGACAGTCAGGGCATATCTAATAAAATTAGTTCCAAAGTGATGCATGAGTCTGGAGATGAAGATATTAGTGTTTTTCATGAATACAAGGTCACAATATTTTAAGTAAATCATCTAGTACCAAACACAGTTTGCCTGAACCTAGTAATATGTAACCCAGAACTCCACTGAATGCTTGTCTAATCTTGCTGACAACTTGACCAATAATGCTATTTATAAAATGACCTACACTAAAAGAAGTGAAATACGATAAAGCAGTTGGCTTGCTCTGACTGCTGCAATAATGGTGGACAGTTCAGATGTGATCCACACATATCAAAACAGGTTTTTTTAATTTATTCAGATTGGAGAACAGCCTTATTTAATATATATGCTCAATTTTCTTTTCACAGTCCAATGTGCAGGAACAGTTGTCCCAAGTAGTACTGTGCCATGGCTCAGCGTGGTGACATTTGAACAGTTTTCTCAGACAAACATACACAGCCAGGACCCAAGAGTAAGAAGATGATAAAAAAGGCAGCAGCGCTATCACACCAACCTTAACACTGAAATTTTGATCCTGAAGATCAAAACTAAGAAGAGCTTGAAATAATATAGATACATCTCAAACAGTATTTCAGGTAAGGACATAACAGCAAGTCTCCAGAGAAAAGCATCTGGGTCCTGCCTTGTAGTAGAACCTCTAAAGCAAGGAGCAGTGTGGCAACTTAGATTAGCACTGGAGGTTTGTTATGTGGGTCAAGCACCAGACATTACAAAAGAAGGAAAAAATACCATGAATATTAAACTATTAGCAACTTAAAGAAGACTTTACTGCCCTAGGACTCTGAGTAACACTGCAGTCATTTAAATACCTGCTGTCTAGCAGATGTGACAGCCAGAGTATGTGCTGTTAAAGAGGCATCGTAAGATTTGGGGTGACTTTGTGTACTCTTTTTGTACTTCATCTCACTGCAAGACCCAGTAAGAGCAGCAGGTTTGATCAGAATATGTGAGGAATCCAGAAGAAGAAAAATTTTTGTATTCAAAGGTGCCTTGGGCTCTGAAGTCCATTTTAGAGAGAACTTGCATCACAGTTTAATACTTTAGTATGCCAGGTATATCTAAGACCATGTTGATTGCTAAAACATATGTTTTCTTATAGATCTCTATGAGTAATTAAGGTACAACTTTCAGAAAACATTGACAGTATTAACTCTTCCTAAGGAAACCACTAGCTCAGTTATACATTTCATTGTTTGTATTTTCTTTTTTAGAATTAAGTTCAAGTGAAAGGAGACTAAAACTACAGTTAGAGTATTTATGACTGTAAAAGGCAGAGTGTTACTGTTCAGTAAAATGTATGTTAAGTCTGATCAACTCTGTGACCAAGGGCACTCCTCGCAGAGCTAAAATGAAAACCAACAAGGATGTTTTGAGGACAACAGTAAATCCAGATTATGTCTGTCTGTTCAAAAGAAAGCTTACAGGTATGAGGTATATGAAAAAACACCTTTTTTGAATACTTATTACTGTCTCTGATCTTTCAAGATGATCAATTCACTGCTTCCAATTTCAATAAAGAGATTTAAAAGGGAAGAAGAAAAAGGAAAAGGAAGATAATGAACTCACAGGGGCACCTCTTAAGTGAACAGACATTCCAATATGATTTTTTTTGAAACAATTGTTAATTTTTCAATTTATAACTGCTTTCTTTCTAAAGAAACTTACACTAGTTTTTTACAGCTGGAAAGGATAGTATTACTTGGAAAACATTTATAGATAGAACTTATTTTTAATAGGCAGCAAATTATTGCAGCATGTTATGCAAAGGTTCTCGAATTTAAATGCAAATGCACAGAGAGAACACAGGGAGACTTGCAAGAACAAATCAAAGTACTGTAACATCATTTAGCTTTTCTAGGTAGGATAGGCTGGATGTGTAAGCCCCCTTATATTTATGGTTAGGTAATGGATTTATTGTGTTTTGGTTCTAGATTCTCCATCTTTCAAATTTTTCTTTGCTCCTTTTTTTCCTTTTGGTAGATACCTCAAAATGTTAGCATCAGCAGCAGAAAACAGATCAGTAAATAAGCTTTACAGAGCACATACAGAAATACTGGAGGAAATAAACTTAGGCATGAATTCTACCCTCCTCCATTTCTCCAGTTATTACAGAAATGTGGTGCCATATATAGATAATCTTGTTACAATGTAAGCTGCTGGAAATGGCTGTAATCATTCTGCCATTGTATAAAGGCAGGGATTTTTTTTTTTTGTGATGAATGGAACAGAGCTAAAATCAGGGTATTTTTCCACAAGATATTACTAACAAAGCTGAGAAAACAAGAAGTCTTAGCCCATGAAAATTAGAATGTTTGGTTTGGAACATGAATGACAAGACAAGGAGTCCCAAAGCTCTTCACAAAGATAGCAAGAATATTTCCTACTCTCAAAACATTCTTACTTGAAGGTTTTCATTGAAAGCTCCTCTTAAGGACTTATTAAAATGACTTAAAATGACTAATATTTAAAAATATTAGACGTTATTAGAATGCAATACTTCTAGGAAAACAGTGAGAACAATTCTAGACATGTAAACAAAACACTGAAAAAGGACAAAGAGCAAATATTATTTGAACGCAGTGTTTTACCCTATGCAATATATTTAAAGAAAAAAGTATTTATTATGTCAAAACTAAATACAGTATTAATTTTAAAAATACAAATATATGTGTAAATATATTGTCAAAAAAGGGACTCTTGTAAATTAACTGAAGAATTGTATCCCTTCTCTGTCACTGAGAAGAACTCTCTACATTTCCCTATTTTTCTAGTCTGATTGTGTAGGAACAAAATGCTATCTGCTAGTAATCTGAAAACCACATCATATGAAATTGTTTCAATAATGGAAGCTGTATGTGCATCAAACTACCAGCCTGTTTAAAAGTGCTTGAAAACATACTCTGAAGAGAAATTTACATTTCTGCATTTCTGTGCAAAAAGCATACAGCAAAAACTGTAAAATGTTCCTATGGAAGTGCTGGCTTTCTGTTGTTTTTCCCCCATTTATCTTAAGAAGGAGGCTGCCAGGTCGAGTTGTGAAGCAGGCCCTGCCTCTTCCTGCTTTGAGAGCAGCTGGGCTTCTTCTCTTTTGTGAAATTTTAACCTGACATTTCAATCTAAGTAAGTAGCACCAAGAACAAAGGTGTGACTTTCTCTCAAATGTCTCTGTTGCACACAAATCCTTCCATGGTTTTAAATGATGCCACATTCTGGGATAGCAGGGGAAGAGGGGAGGGTTACTATCTTTATGTGGTTCATTATATTAATTATATATACTTTGATGATATATATTTTATTCTATTCCATTTTTAATATTGTATCATTTACTATTATATTTTGCTAATACAATATTATGTTCAAAAGATTTATGCGTAAATCCTGACATTTCCTTAATTGCAGAAGTTCTAGCAAGGGTAAGTTATTGATGAATAATGTATCAATAGTGGGAGAAAAAAATTCCCCCCCTCTTTATAGTAGGGAATGCTCCTTTAATTTTGTCCTCAACAAAAAGTTTACACAATTTTGAATGTTTTTTCTCCCCTTGAACCTGAGCACTTGTATGGAACCTTAATCTTTGTTATGGTGAAAAAGAATCCATACTGCCTATGTCATATTTGAGGTAATTTTTAACTGACTATGGCAAAAAAACCATGATGCAGACTTACTTACAGTGATCCTGTTGCAGCTGGGATATCTCCATCCAGTGAACTGCATGATTCCAGCGTGACTGGCAGCAGAATCTGGCACTTCTGCTTCTGTTAATATTAATGTAATGAAGTATTTCAATGCACACAAGAATTTAAAAATATCAATAGAAGCATTTAAGGCTATTAAGATTCATTATATAGGCTTGACTTATACATGTAACTAGAAAACAATACTATAAAATTTAACTAATTAACTAAAATGCTCAAATATTTTACAAGGCTGAGATTGATATCCAGAAATATTCCATAGGATCCCATTCTGAAATTCTTTCCCCAAAACAACATTGCATTCCTTAATACTCCTCATTTTTCCTGGTCCTTTTACCCTTCTAGTTATCTAGATATTAAACTTTTTTTCTGACTACTGATTGTTTTTTGGTTCCAAAAAACAGAATTAGTCTTAGGGATGATTTAATGTCAACATTCCAAGGGAGCTAAGAAAACAAAATATCTTTGTTTGAAATGCTTATATTAGAAGTAATATAAGCCAACAGATAGAAATGATGCCAAATATGCTGCATCTTTCAAAGATTCCATTGCCAAGAGTACATTTTGAACTGGCCAAGTTCAAATGGGTTTCTTTTTATTTCTGAAAGAAGAGTGTTGGAAAAGTTGTGTCCAGCTTTTTTGAAAGCATTCAGCTGAAAATCATAAAATGCTTTATTTGTGATTATACTAATGTACTCCATATTGTCATCATTTTCAAGTCCTATGGACAATTATAGCTCTAGCAAGGATTACTTCCTGTTTGGAAGAAAGTGAGTAGATAAAGTCATTGGGTATTTTATTCTCTTTACAAACAGACTAATATCAAAAGCAATGCACAGTGTACTGCTCACAGGGCTGACATGACATCCCAAGAGCCCCAGAAACCAATTTGTTTCAACCTCCAGCAGCTCAGTTTTCCCTCCCACTGTTTTAAGAACTCAGACAAATTCCTTCCTTCATGCAGTTTTGCTGAAACAATTTGTTACTGTAAGCTGAGATGAACTTAGTACTACGTCACTTCCCCTTCTCCCACGTATTAAATCTTGTGAGAAAGATTTTGTTTTCTATTAGTATTTCTCTATTCACCTTAGTAAGGGCTGCTAAATACTTTTTTAAATGACAAAAATAAATCGGGATTTTCACAGTATTATCTTGAAAAAGGTTTTTTGTCTACTGTAATGCAAAAACCTTTTTCATGCAAGCCCAATGTTTCTTGACACCTTCCTGATTTAACTTTGAGACACCTAAACTTGTGAGAAGAGGAGCCCTGATCTCTAGTTCAAACAGTCAATAGGGTTTTTCCCTCCCACCCCTCAGGGCTACTGCCTGACTGACACAATTCCATGGCTGCTTTACTGCAAGATATATGGGCAGCTGCTGATAAGTGTGATTACACTTTCTTTTCCCAGATTTGCATGGCAGTGCAGTACATCTGCCTGAGCCAACTGATTTTTTGCTCTTTTTTTGATAGTTTGGGGTTTTTTAGCCAAACTAGTCCATGATCCAGTTTATCATCTGGCTGTACAAATGACAGTGGGGTGATGTAGGGTTGGCCATGAATAAAGGGAGCAGTGGGAATCACATCTTCAGTGAGGGGTGGCATTCCTAACAGGGCTAGGTGACTGTTCAGCTACAGCTGAAGTACAGCATCATGCCTTGATGGAGAAAAGGAAGAAGGGAGAATGAGATGAGGTTAACTCACCACAAAGTTAATCCCATATATTCCTCAAACACTTGGCAAAGAACAATGAATTCAAATTTTCAAACTGAATCCATTTGTATCATGTTTCTTCCTTTTGCCCAAATGTATGAAGTTCAATTAATGACTTGTATTAAATAAATGAGGTAGAACAATAATGGATCAGAGCAGCAGAATTACAATGACAGAAATGCTCACATTTAGAGGGAGGCAGAAAGCAATAGTAATCTTGAGAGAGAGATAAAGGGATAGAAAATGGAAACAGCACAGCACATCAATAAATAACTTCCAAATGAGTATGCAGTATACGGATATGAAAACATCTTTACTCATGCAGAGCTCCTAACATATCCTCTAGGCAGAACAAGCACTCAGCTAAGAGATACTCAATATTTCAGGTCAGGGTTTCTAGTAAACTGCAGGTGATGGAGTTCTTATAATCTACACCTCTATAAACTATTCAAGTTTAAAAAGCATCAAAAAGAAATACAGAAATCTGAAGGGATGGTTAAAAAGAACAACAAATTGAGAAAAAATAATACTATCAGGCATGGAGAGAAGAACATTAAAGCAATTGTAGGGGGAACAGTCCCAAAGTAAATCCATAGTGTGCATGTTGTGGGGTAATCTCCATTGTGAATAATTAATGTGACTTATAGAGAATAATGCCAATACTAAAATCTAAAGAAAAAATACAGTACATTAAAATTACTACTTTTGCAACCATAGAGGTACAGATATTAATGTTTGTCAACATTTTTTTTAAACCTAATCATTTAATACATTCTGCAAACATCTATATTTTAAATCCACAAGGGGATGGCTTCATCTATTTCTGTTTTCTAGTAGTGATTCAAAAGGCCTTATAAATATTCAGAACATTTTAAAAATGCTAAATTACATTTTTTAAGTAAATAATAATTTATATTTTTCTTTTCAAAGTAAAAAATTATTTTTATTTTTCAATAAATAATATATCACCTACCAGCCAAAGGAGGTGATTTTCCTGCTCTGCTCTGATGTAGCCTCATCTTGAATATTACATGCATTATGTACATGCATTACGTAGATACATTATGTTTTAGGCACCACAATATAAAAAAGGCATTAAGCTTTTGGAGAGTGTCCAAAGGAAAACAAGAAAGATGGTGAAGGCCTTGAGGGGGACCTGTATGAGAAGCAGCTGAGGTCACTTGGCCTGTTCAGCCTGCAGAACAGAGACTGAGGGGAGACCTCATCACAGGTCTACAACTTCCTTGTGAGGGGAAGAGGAGGGGCAGCACTGATCTCTTCTCTTGGTGACCAGGGACAGGAGCCAAGGGAATGGCCTGAACAGGTGGTCAGGGTCCCCATGGAAGTGGTCACAGCACCAAGTTTGACAGAGTCCAAGAAGCATTTGGGCAATGCTCTCAGGCACATGGTGTGACTCTTGGGGATGGTCATGTGCAGGGCCAGGAGCTGGACTTTGATAATTCTGATGGGTCCCTTCCAACTCATTCTATGATTCAATAAATATTACTGTTTTGTAATACATGTGTTTTAATGTAATTCATATTGATTTAATATCTACAGCATAAATTCAACACAATTTGCAGAAGTGCTGAGCATTTGTCATTCTTTAGGTAACATTTATCTTTTGTAAGGTACAGGCCCTTGTGAGCACAGCCTATGTAACTTCATGGAGCACTCCAGTGAAGATAAGCAAAAGTGAGACATGAATAAGCCTCTAGGGTTTGTTCCTCTCTTAGCCACTTCTTAACCTGAATTTGGTGCTCTTGTTCTAACTGTGCTCCTATGTGCCTTTCTGGAGTTCTGCTATTGTCCCTTCCCCATATGACAGATAAGTACTAGGATGATGTTTCTTAACTCCTTAACAAATGAAGAATGACTTAATAACACAACAAGAAAAAAAAAGAAGAGTAGTGCTATTAGTATTTAGAAAACCTACTAATCTTGGCTGAGACACACAAACTTCCAGTTTTCCCATAGCCTGAACACTCAGAGATGAGAGACATAATCTGAAGCAGTAGCAGAATCCTGATGTTTACAGGAGACTGCTCCTTGTACAGAGCTTATGTCTTAGAACACTACTGTTTAAGTTAAGTCCCTTAAAAACTTGAGTCTGTCTTTTATTATGATGCTACAGCAGCAAGAACAGGGTAGAAAATATACTCTGAATTCCAACATTACTGAAATAAGAATTTTCTCGATAAATAATGTATCAAAACGTGGAGGACTGGATGAAAGGGAAAACTTGAAAACATGCTGTGCAGTGTTTAAAATACCATGAGCTCATACTTGGAACACAATCATTATCATTTTTTTATGATTCTGTGATGGGAGGCTGTAGAGGGTGCAGCCAATCATGGAAACATAAGTCCTTACTTGCCAATTAGTCCCACATGAAAATACTTCACATTTTATAAGGGAAGAGTAATAGGTGGCTTATTCTGTCTCCATATCAAAACAGTTTCAAGGCACTAATCACAGCAGTGTGCTATAATTATTTGATTCAAACTACATTTAAACTATCACTATAGAGACAGAAAATGTCTAGGCAGATGCAAGTATCTCTCTGCTGGCATCATTACAGTTGTACAGAGGCTTCCTGATATACTGTGGATGAGTTGGTTTTCTCCTTAGCTAAACTAAGCTGTGTTGAAGGAAATGTCACATTTTGAAGAGAATACAGTTCAATTCTGAGAATACAGTTCAATTCTTCATTGCCTTGGTGAAGCCATGATAAAGCCTTGAAAAGACACACATGATCAACTCTTACAGTTTACAATAATGCTCAGTAGATAAGAACACCAGAACATTAGGAGTACGGTGAGGTTTCTTGCTATGGTAAAGTTTCCTAGAAAGTGCAAGCCCAGTGGTGAAACACAACCCTCCTGCCAACTCAGTACTATAAATAAGCATCAAAAGTATACACAACCCTTACAGGATTTATAACTTGTTCCAAAAGTACCCAAAATTTTTAATTTAAAGTACCCAAAATTTTTAATTTATTAGATTATGATAAAGTCTTGTTATTTACAGTATAAAACTGAAAAACACCATATAAATATATATTATATATTTATAATATATAATATATAATATATATTTATAATATATAATAACTACATATTGTACATATAAATTACATAATAGATACATAAACATATAATATATTAAAAACTATATATATTCGCATGCAATTCAGCACCCTCCATTTAAAAAAAACAACATTAATTAGGAAAAAAAAAATCTTGTTCTGATTTTTTGTTTCCTGGAGGCAGCATAAGAAAAACAGCTTCTAGCAGCAGGCAGCCTGGTGTGAGCAGCCATAAAGATGACCTGGTTAGAAGGTTGGGACACAGCCTGTCATCTCTCTGACAGTGTAACTCCAAAAAATACTTCTGATGGTGCTTTTCGGCACAGTTACTTTGCAGAGCCTGAATGCTAGAGAAATTGTCCTTGGCTCAGTGAGGATGTTTTCTGTCCTCTTGATATGGACAATGAGCCTGTGAGTGCTGGTCTAGCTTAGGGGTGTGTTGAGCAACATCTGATCATTTGGGTTCTCCACAGAGCTGATCAAAGCATTCTGACAAAATGTTTTTTACAGGACAAAAATACATGTTCATCATAATCTGTAAAACAACAAATACTTGCAAAATATGGTTTATAAGAACAAAGTGATGACTCTTGAAATTAGAATTTATGATTTAACTACTTCAACTAGGAATATGCCCTAATTTGACATTTTTTAAAATGCCAAACAAAATGCTGTGCATTCTTTGTTTTGAAACAGCTTTTTTGAAAGAAATTTGTAAATAAAATATGTAATTTAAAGGGTCAAAATCCTTTTGGGTTTATTGCTAGAAAATGGTTTGATTAAAACAAACTGATTTTGGAAGGGATAAAGATTCATTCCATGACAAATTTCAGAACATTTTGGTTCATATATTGGATCTCAAAAACTCTTCATTTAAAATTTAGCTTAATGTTAAATGTGCTAAGTTGCAGTTTAAACTAGAATTAATTACTGTCTTTAACAACTAAATACAATGCATTTGTATTGATACTTTAGACAAGAAGATAGCTGAATACATATGAAACCCACTGTTTCTGCAATTTGGGAAGGAATCAGTAGGAGGACTGAACAAAGAAATATCGTACAGTCAAGCTTCACATGACAGAACAAATGAAAATTCCTATCTCTACCAGAATACTGTGCAACATGAATCATAAGAGAGAAAATAAATAACAAAGACAAAAGAAAAGAGAGGCAATAATACTGAGTGCTACATGTACAACTAAAGAAATAAAGGAAACAGAGAGCCAAGTATCACACCGGTGTAATGGCAGAGGACAAATTTTGCATAGAATCTGTAGAAAGATTGAAAATATACCAACAGCTTTGACTTCACTGTGGAAGAAAAACCTCAGCCTTTGTTCATACTGCATAAAGTTTCCAGCACTCTGTAACATACCTCCCTCAGCCATTTGCAGAATATTGAAATAACTGTATTTTTTAATTTTAAAAATCCCTCAAATCTATGGAAATCATCAGGTGTGTCTGTGAAAACCCAAACACATCAATGTTTTCTTTTTCTCCCCAGTGAATTTTGTGTTCTTCAGAAGGCACTAATCTGAGAGCAGTATGCTGTTCATAAACTGAAGGACCCAGCACACTCTACCAGCATGCTGAAAATCTGGAGCTGGAGGAATTAATTCTAATGAGGGTAGGGTTTCCCTGCAGGAGAAGTCCTTGTTGAATCTGCCTAGACTGCCAACCTGGTTGCCATATGTCAAGCTAGGAATGTGGCAGAGATAAGCAAGATTCTAAAAAACCCCAAAACTGTTACCTGCCTAGTGTTCTTCTCAATGCATTTGGAGTCTAACTACCAGGGTGTGAAGTGCTCTGCAGTTCAGCCTGCACAGTCATCTTTGGAAGTGTGCTGATGCTGCCTGCATTTCACCTCAGATATCAGAATGAGCATGAAGAATTTTTTTTCAGGTGAGCTTCCCAGAACATTCAATATCAGATACTTGCTGCTGCAAATAAAGGCAGTAAGAGGCTGATCCCATATGCAAGTGGCATTGAGCCAACAGTGCACGTGAAACTCCTGCCCCAAATGGTCTGTGAGGCATAATCCCTATTTGGGAATTTTGTGACCTTACAGAAGGTTTGAATTCTTAACTTCCTTCAATGCAGTGAACTTCAGCACTGGCTCTCACAAAAGAATTGGGTAGCTTATCTTTCACCCCATGCTGGATGCAGGCATTCAATCCTATGAATCAGAAGTGCTGTGACTGCCTTGTCACATGAGAAAGAAGGGCTGACATCTTTAGGATTGTGCTTCTCAGCAAGGCAATGCTAAGAAGGAGGAGTTTGTAGGAGTGTCTGTGGCTGCAAAGTTGCACTGGCCCCTCTTCAAGCCTGGAAGCTGAAAGATTGTCTGCTTGACAGATCACAAAGAAAACTGCAGACTCAGGCATGTGGGATCCTGGTGCAGGACTGGAGCTGTGCTACAATTGGTACAGGTCTTGGTACCTCTTCTGCAATGAAAGGGGAATCAAAGGGGAGAGGATCAGGCTCAGTCTATGAGACTTCATATAAAAGTCTCAAGAGCAATAATCTCTATCTTCCTGCAATTTTTCTTTATTCTTTCTCTCATTTTCTAGGTTTTTTTTAATTTCTTTTCCCCTAAAACCTTTTACATTTTTTCCTGTAATGTTTCTCCTCTTCTCTGCTGTTTAACTTGCCCACAATTTTCAAAAACAATAGGATTATGAGTCAAAGAGAAGGATACAATTAACAACTAGTTACTCTTGCTGTCCAAGAAAAATAGAACACTACACAGTCGGAACTCAGAATAATAAAAGGCCTCTTTGCTAAAATGTTTTTATTTGAAACCTAGTTGCTCTAGCAATGGGTTCTTTCCCAACAGAGAAACACACTGAGATGAAAGAAATCTTGGAAAACAGAATTATCTGTCCAAAAATGCATTCTGAACAAAATACAATGGTTATCCTCTCACTATTGCAGTCAAAGAGACAAAAGGGAAAACTGTGTGAAAAAAGCAGGCAAGAGAGCTACACCAAACACGCCGGACTGAAGAGTAAGGAAATAAGTACCTAGATAACAAAATTACAATGACCTGATTATAACCTTTAAATTTTTAATATGATTCAGTATAAAGTTACAGTTCAGAGTTCCAATTTGATTTCCAGTTGCTAGCATTTTGCCTATTTGAGAATAGAGAGCAAAATAAAAAGGAAGACTGCAAAGGACAGCCTGAATCTCATCTGATATTGGATCAAGCTCCTAATTTTTTCCTGCATTTATCAACATGAAATGGACAATAAAAATATTGCCTATGTGTGTGATTCTTCTGTGGAATTTAGGCTACTAAATGTGTTGGGGGAAAAAAGTTAATTCTCTTCCTTGCTATATTGCTTATTAGTTTTGTGGCTTTGCAGACTCCTGTAGCAGCACCCTTATCAGATTATCTGCATACTGAACTGTGAGCCCTCAAGAGAGAATACTGAAGTAAGGCTTTGAAAGCATCTTGAACTATGCTAGCACAGGAAGGAAGAAAGCCACAGTGAGGTCCCTGCAAAGACTACCATGGACTCAAATCTGTGGCCAGTGTCACGACAGCCTCTCAGTAGAAACTGCCAGTTCTCAGTTTGCCCTTCTGTCCTTAGGGACAGCAAATATTATAGCCCTTCACAGTTGCACTTTCACATTTGCTTTTCATTTGCATTAAAGGAAATTTCTTATTTCTCTCATTGAACCATGATACAGGGAGAGCTTCTTATAATTAATTGTTACTTTCAAATATACGTTTTTTTGAGTTACAAATATGTACTTTTAATTCAAACATCGTAGTTATCCTTATGGGAAATATTTGATGGTACTGCTAATTCTATGCTGTAAATTACCATATTTTAAAATTTAAGTATGTGGTCTATTGTGAATTATCTGTGACAAAGCAATTCCCTTTTCAGAGAGTGGTTTCAGGGTAAAAGGCAAAGTGTTAAATACCATCCCCAATGTGTTGAAGGATACTTAGTAATAACAAGCTTAAAAAGAAAGGTTGTGCTGTGTAATCTCTGAGACAAATGGTATATTTGACAGAGCAAGTTTAAAGTGCTATGTCTTACTGGCAGTGTAAAATCACAAAGAGCAGTGCTTTCAAATGGTTTCTTTGGCATGTACATACAGGATTTCAAAATGTATTATCCTTACAATTCCCTATTCAAAAGTATGCATAAAAAAAAGCTGACCGTTCAGAACAAAAAGTAATATAATCACACTGTTTTCACAGAATTACTGTTTATTTATTGGAAGGCAATAAACTATTTTTTAAATTCTATAAGGCACTATGGGGATAGTCATTATTTATCTATGAATAGTTATTGTATTGGGGTCAATTCAATTTACAACATTATCTCAAATACTTTCCATTACTACTTTCTACATTTTGAAGGGACATCCTTTCCAATCCTTTGTATTTTTCTAAATAGTTGTAGCATTTGCTTTTAGTTCGCACAAAAACTTCATTACTGGTTAAAATTGAGTCTTTGTTTACAGTGTATCACAGAAACAAAATGAATGGTTTTGATAAAAATATACTGCTTCAAATGTTAGGGTAGGGAGAAATAGATTTGATTTACAAAAGAGTCCTTCAAGTCTTTGTCTTTGCTAGTATGAATGTAGAATAGCTTTTAGTACTGTCCAGCAGTAAAGGAGAGAACAGAACAGGTATTCCTCCCATTGCTATTTGGCTGTGTATATAGTACAATTTTGGTTAACTGAGTTTAGAGAGAGCTGTAACTTTGCAGTGCCCCCAAGAATCAACCAAAGCCTTTTTTTACAACTTTCTTAAATCAAAATAATTGTATAAATCACTGAGGCATCAAGTTTGAAAATATTTCAGAAGTCTCATATTTTTAATTTTAGAAAGTACCCTGGGAATCAGTTAGAGATAATACACAAAGATATAACCTTTGGCAGGATGAATTAAAGTCTAAACTCCAGATAATCTGTAGCTTGAACATATAATTGAATTTTCAAAACTGAAGATCTACAGCTTGTGTTGTTTGTGCAGCTGTTAATGGTATCAAATCATGAGTTCATTACAACTTTCTGATAAATTGTCTGATATATGATACATTGAAAAGGCAGGGAAACATCATAAATAAAACGACTTTCAACAACACAGCATGAATGGTCAATGAAGGATGACTTTCCTTCACAACTTCTAATTTGTACCTTAATGAGTTTCAGTGGACAGGACAATATAATTCTTATAAAAAAATAGAGGGGCAAAGCAATAACCTGGCATATACTCTGATTCTGCTTGCTCCTAGATTTTGAAGTAGTAGTCAGATTTTATTAGCTGCAAAGGAGGTATCCATGTTTTGGTTACCTGCTTACTGCACTGATATGGCCACACTGAATCCCACAATTTAGTGCTTCACTGTCTCTTCCCAAATAGACACAACAGATTTGTGCTTTGTAACAGAAGGAAATAACTCTGGCTGTTAGAGTAAAGCAAGCTGCCATCACAACTATTCACTGTGACTTTCTAGGCATAAAACCATTGTCATAGAAGGAAATTTCCTTGTAGGTCCCGCCACTGGATTCAGGGAGCAAAGGCACAGGCAGGGGGCACAATGGGGATGACACACAGCACATTCCCCTTGCTCCTACTGGGGCTTTCCTAAGCCTTAGAAGCCTTGTTCAGACTTAAAGGTAGAACAAAAAGAAAGGTGCAATTATGCAGGACAAAGGACATAGTTGAGATTATCTGCAACAATATCCTTGTTTTTTTCCTAATTCTCCAAAATTTACAATCTGTAAATTCTCTGCAGGCAGAGAAAGATGACACACATAGTTTATTGATACATGTGAAATCTCAAAAAGAGTTTTTCTCTTTGTAAAATCATCCCTTAATAAGAAAGAGGACTAGATCCTTGTTTTGATCTCCAAGTATTTGTATTTCTCCAAGTAATTATGATTATACTGTTTTAGGATTCTGAATTACCTGAAGGTGTCCTCTAAACGTTAATTTCCTTTTACTGGAATGATAGGATACTGTTTGAAACAAATGATCAAAGATACAGGGTTTCTTAAGATGAAATAGCTTTGAAGATCATAAACAGACCCCTGGAAGGGAAATCTACATGGAAATTATTTAGTCAGATTAAGAGGCAGAATTTGAGATGGCTCTAATTATTTCTGGTAGGAGGATGACAAATACAGGGGCAGAGATGAGTAAGGGTTCAGAGATCTGTATTCTGCATGGTTTTCAGTTTGGGGTTTTGGGTTTTTTTTCACTCAAAAGCAAGTAAGTTCACTAAACTATCTTGAGTCTGATATTAAGTATTCTTTCACTTGGAAAAATCAGTTACACACTGTTAGGGAATCTGCAGTCTAGCCCTAATGTCTTTTTTTTTTTTTAATTTCACAGGATTTTGCTTGCATTTGTCATGTTTAAATGTTTTATGTATAAATATTTAAGGGATCATTTGGAGGTGACAGCTAAGGTAGATAATTACTGTTGAGCCTAGACTCTGACTAAACTGCTAAATCCATGCTAAGAGAAACACCAGGAAGCCTCCTACTTCTCTTACCAGGAACTGCTGGTAACCTTTGGCAGATACAGAGTCACAGACATCCATTTTAGGCATACTCTGGTGGAGTTCTTTATGCAAGGCAAGTCATAGTCTCATGAAAGAAATCCTTTTGTCATTATTTCACCTGCATCCTGTCATCATAATTTTAAAAAGGTTTTCATGGGAATTTCTTAATTCCCTGCAATTCAACACTAAACAGTAGTTCCTTCCTCTTTTAAGGAGGTTCTTAGATGGCAACAAATACTACTGCTGCACAGAAGAGACAGGAGCTAACTCAAGTGGATGAAATAGTCATTGAGAAACAAAAATTGCAAAAATACTGAGAAAGAATGTGTTATCATGTACAATATTAAGGCTGACTTACTGTTTTTAACAGTTTAAAAGATAAGTTTGACCTTTTTTTTCATCTAGACAGTCCATGTTTGGAAGGATTCATTTCACATCACAGAAAACAAATTAGGCCTTTGCAATTAATGGTTTTAAACATTCTAATTCCATTGAGGCTTAGGAGGCAAGAAAAAGTACACAGAAGAGAAATCGTTTGGGGAAAACAGTAGGAACTGACAAAACCAGCAATGGATAGTGAGATGAAATTGAGAATTGAGACATGATGATAAGCAGCTTTTTAAAGATGCCCTCTGCTTGTGCTTTGTAGCTAAAGATAGAGGCCTGGTCATCTTCCCTGGCAAACCCTTCCATGATGGGCATTGTTCCCATGCAGTTGACACCTGACTGTTTCATCCACCTTGTTGTTGCCCCTGCAGGACTGGAAGGCTTTTGCTGCTGGCCTATAATATATTAACTCTCCATAGAAACCTAAGTATCATCATTAAACATCCTAGACAGTTACAAAGTACATGCATTAAATGAGATATAAATACTCAGATTTTTGAGATAATCTGCATACAAAAGATTCTTGGAGAATTTTAAAACTAGAATTTTGATAGATTTTTTTCAGTATAGATTTGGAGCACTGTCACAAAGTTAGGGCTTTTCTAGCTTTCCAGACAACAAAGTTGTCTTATCATAGCAACTACAATGTTACAAAAATGTTGGTTCATACCTATTAATATTTTTCTCCAAATTACATCACATGTTAGAAACTGGAAACCACCTTTACTGCATCTTCTGACAATATTTTAAAAAGATTTACACACCCTCTGCCAACAAATAAGAAAGAGACTTATATCTGAACAGGTACATTATTAAAAGTAGAAAAGCAGCCCAATTTCTGCTTTATTGTCCAAAACTCAATTTGGTTTCCTCTAGGAGCAACACATCATGCACTATTACCCAAGTGATGTCTCTCCAGATTAGTACAGGGAGCTATTCTCTCTGTTAAAGGAAGAATGCTTTAGGCCACAGAAGAAACATAAATCATTTAAAGGCCCTCTGCACAGCAAAGGCAAAGAAACTGGAAAAGGGCTAGGAAAATCTAATTTGGTGCTGCATTTCTGTTCTTGGTAGGGACTGTTATATCTTCCAGTTTTCAAGAGAAGCTGAAGTAGTAAAACCTGCTGAAGAAGATGTTTCTAGAGGTGGTGGATTTGCTGCACTGGGCAAGCTGCAGCCTTTTTTATTGTAATTGCAGTCACAGAAGTGTTCTGGCTTCCCTTTTACTGAGATTTGTTTTGGTCATTCCACAGCAGTCTATTGCAAACCCACTGGTTGGTGGTGCATTGGTGCCAAGATTTGATAACTTATTTCAAAACTCTGGCTTATTTGGCTATGTATGAGCAGCAGGACTTGATAACTCATTTCGAAGAAGCCTGAAATAATTCCATCTGGCCCTTAGCATTTCCAAGGCAAGCACAGTGCATTAAGCCCAGAAAAGGCTGTAGGTCACCAATGTGCTTTACTTTTGACAAATCTTCATGGGCTGTTTTTCTGAGATTGAATTTGTACTTTTATTTCCTCCTATGGAAGCCTACTTATTTTTCATTGATTTCCATTAAAGTAAGGAGAGCACTGATCCAGAAACAGTTCATGAATTGCATTATCCAGTTTAATTAGAGGGAACAGAAAGTTTCTCCACAGACAGAATAGTCAGCATTCAGCCTAAAATGCAACTTTGGACAGTAATGGCTGCAGCTAGCAATGATCCGAAGTTAGAGCTAGTGCCAATTACCCCTTCCACTCATTAAGCACTACATTAAGAATGATGCTATAGGATGCTCTCTGTTTTAATATTTAGTACTGTATAGCAAATATGTAGGTTTAAATTTCTTAGTTCAAACCTGTGTCAGAAACGGTCCAATAGCAAGTTCATTTGAATTATGTATGAAATCAAATTCTTGTTCTGCCTTTTCTAGCTGTCTATAAATCTTTTTCTACCAAGTCAATTAAATATTTGTAGTAACAAAAAGTAAATCTGTATGTACAACAAACACCGTTGTTACTTTGCTGCTGCAATAATTTTATGGACAGGATGTGAAATCTCAAAAGTTCACCGATTAAAGTATACCGGGGAGAACAGAAAGATATGCATCAGCTGGGATCTGTGCAAGGGAACTTAAAGGAAAAAAGAGTACACAGCATCTTAACCAGATCATGTAACCCTAAATTCGCTGTTGTAACATGATGATACTCAAGTACTTGCAAGAGATTAAATGGCATTGGGTGGAGGCAGTTCTCAGATTCTGGCAATAAATACCAGAATCTGGTATTTATCTGGTATTTAATCCTGTTCAGACAGGACAAGGTTTAATACAGTCAGAGCATTCCAGGAAATGTCATAGTTCCGTTTCACCATGTTGATATTATATTGTCATACAATTAAAAAGAAAAATACTAAGAGATTGAAAATACCCTATAAAACTTGTATTTTGGCTTGAAACAGTGGAAAAAATACTTTATGATTAGAGCATGAGGGCATGGCCAAGCTAACAGTTAGGTTCTCAGAGCTATCCAAAATGTCCTATTAACTTTTTTTTACCTCTTTGGCTTGAAGGACAACTTACCCTTAACAGAGTACACCTAGAGTATTGGGTCAGACACCATACCAACTGCTAAAACACAGCTAACATTTACTAACCTTTGTTTTTCTACATTTCATACCTACAGAAGCCCTAAACCATACTCTGGATTCAACTGAAACTGAGGTTTCAGTTTCTTACAGTTGTAATGGAAACTTTGTTTCATAGAAAGGAACAAAATGTCAAAAAAGTCAACGTGTATTTTCCCTGGATCTGATCAATAGACTCTGGCAGTGGGATACACAAAACTCAATTCTGCTCAACAGAATTTCTGTTGAGAAGGAAGAATTTCTGACTGTCTGCTCCACAACAAGAAGGACTAAAATAAACACAGCTGCAAATGTGGTACACCATCTTACCTAGCTAAAAGTACCTCATTTTGCCAATACGGGTTTGTATTGGGGCCACTTCCAGTTTTAGAGTATGCTTGTTTGGATTGTCTCTTCCGTCTGAGAATTGAGCTGGAAAATTTTTATAGTATTTAATCACCTTTGATAAACACATCAAAACTACTGAGAGAGCTACATCACACACTGTAAACACAAAAAAAATACACAGGATTATCTGAATTTTTTCAACAGGAATTACTACAACAGAGCTGAAAACTACCAGTGAAGGTACTTTCCATGCCTGTGTAATGGCAGCATCTGAAGCAAAAAAGAAATACGACCAGGTAGATTTTCAAATTTTGAGTATTGGTGTGAAAAGTCTACTAGTCAAAGTGGCTGCAGTTTGCATCTATTCACCAAGGGAAAGGCAGCAGTTCAGGCAAGTTCAGTGTGAACTGACCACCTGCACTGTGGGCTCTCACACTGATTCTTATCCCACATAAAGTTCATTCCGTAGCAGATGCACCATCAGTGTTCAAGTTGTCAAAAATGAAGTTACTTCAGCTGCAATTCAAAGTACACAGATGGACACGAGAGGTCATGGGTAGGATAAAATTAAATAGGTCGTGCATAGATAGCCTTACATAATCTTAATTGTTAAACAGTAAGCATGTAATTTTAAAACAATATTGGCATGGCTTAAAAGGCTATACTCAAATCCAGCACAGTGATCTCCTTTGTTTTGCAAATCTGATCAGAGGAGTTAGTAACACCAGGGAAATAATATATCTCTGCATGGAGAGAATTCATGGTTGAAAGGATGGTGGCACAAACAAACAGCCAGCAAAAATTTCCATTAAATGCAATGCTGGTGCCTCTGTTCTATTCCAGGACAATAAACTTCAGGCACAACTACTTGTCCCATGTAGATCCACTACCTCCAGCAGGCATGGCCCAAGATCAGGAGAGGATCTGCCCAGCGAGTACATGAACATGCCACCACCAAGGAATGTGGAACTGGGTGGGAAGCAGAAGACTTGAGTCTGTACTAGAATGAATGAATTAGACCTAGCAGGCAATCTAATGGATGGATGGATGAAAAAGGAAATTTATCTCAGTACATAGTCTGCATAGAAATAGTAAAAAATAATCACAGGATCATAAGGTATTTATTATGGCACATTAGAAAACCTTTTATTTTTCAAGAATTTACAGCAGCTCCCCACAGTTTCTTTCTAAAACCCCATAGCTTTGAACCTTTTCAAATACAAATTCCTTGCACACAGAATATACAGTATGTGCTTAGTATTCATGTAGGATTTTTGCAGGTGAAAAGCTTTTATTTTATTTTGATAACACTTTCCTAATTTGGATATAAATCTAGCTTTGTATCTTTTCAAAAAGAAAAACATAGTTTATTTATGTGATTATTCTCCCTATAAATCATATAATATACACTGAGAATATGCTGGGGGGGGAACTATTCTCTCTTTTTCTTTTTGCACTATAATATATCAGTTTCTGTGGCAATAATTTAAACTCCTAAATGTTGTTAATGAAATCTTCTATTAGTACTGTTCTGGGAAAGAGATATTTAAATACCTAGCTCTGAAACATATGGGCTTGGGAAATGTTAAAAATGTGGCACAGAATTCCTTGAAGAAGCTGTATTTAAAAAGAATATTATGCATCAATTTTGCATGTTGGATTCTTTTGTTTTTTAAATAAATGCCTACAATATGTAGTTCTTTTCTTATCTGTGATGGGATTCTCATAAATAAAAGGTCTCCAAAATTAGGCAGTCCTTACCATCACAAAGATGTCCTAGTTACTCAGCTGACATTTGTACTTCTAGCACTGGCCATCTAGAGGCAGTGTAAGCAATAAAGCAGATATATCCAAGCTCAGGTAGGTGTGACATGCCCCTGAGCATGGCTCAGTGTCACATACTGCTGCTGCAGGGGACAGCAGCTGAGCCCAGGGCAGTGATGCTCTGAGGGGCTAAGGGCCACCTGAGGTCTGCCATGAGAGCAGCAGGGCTGCATGCTCAGGTTCATCAATCTTCAGAGCTAGGGGAAGAAGTTGTTAACAGATAATCAGACAGACTCTGGATTTCATTTGCATCCTTCTGCAGCCTGTGGTACGAGTCTCTTTCTCAGTCACTTGAGCACTTTTACCACCTAGCACTCCTCCTATTTTTCTGTAGGACATGCTGATGTCACATGATGTCTTTTGCACTTTTCCAATGCCACATAACAGTATTCAAGGATTTGTGTGTTTTCAATAAGTATAAAAGTTTTTTTAATAACTATCTTTAGTGAGACATATTTCTGTTTGATGGTGCACAGGAAAAATACAAAGAAAAAAGACTGACTTTTCCTGGGGATTGTAGTCTCACAAATTACAAGAATTAGATATTCTTGTGGAATTCAGCACATAGTTTAATGCAAATCAGATCCACTATACAATCTAGAAATGTACATATGTTGAAACCTAGTTTTTTCCCTAGCTATTGCATTTTCTTCATTGTAATTGGTTCCTTAATTTGAGGCCATAAAGGCTGACTCTGACCCAATACTGGGCATAGATAAGTACCTTCTCTCAAAAGAAATTACATGTTCTGGTATTATGATGGCATTCCTTGTGGGATAAGATAAAATTTCTTTGCAAATGTCTGGTTTTTATATATAATGATTTTATTAACTGCTTATATTTATTTTCCTCCAAAAGATTTCTTCAATAATGTCTAAATGTATTTCTACTTAATAATAAACTGTCATCGTTTTCTACCAGAAAAAATTTAGAAAAGCATGATGAGGTGCACTGATAAGCACAGCTGTATCTTCCTTTCTTACATATGGCCTTTTTGCAAATGTGTTAAAGAATATACTTCTAAATTCTTGTTAATTTAGCATCTTAAGAAAAGTTAAAAATATTGCATGCGATGTGACATTATGGTTCAAGCATGCAGTGTTGTAAGAACCACCTAATGTATTTTCTTTACAAAAATACTAAAAAATTCATAGGAGAATGTGAGGATACAGAAAGAAAATTTTCTACCAATCCAATAAAACTGTTTGTCAGATTCCTCTGTGAATTGCAAATTCAGAGCAGAACTGACCATTGCAAAATCTCATGTAATTTTAAAAAGTCACTCTAACACCAGTAACTGATAACATTCTGAAACACCATCTTGAAATCCTGAAGACCAATATTTGTATCCCTGAACAGAGGAATGGAAGAACACACAGATTACATATTTCTAGTTGTGTTGTGGATGGAGGGTTACAGCTGGTAAGCCTGGACATGAACCTGAAAAACTCTTTTTCACCTCCATGATATAGTCACCACTAGAAAGCCCATCTATAATAATTGGTAACCCAATAGTCCTCCTACCCCAGTGTAATTGTTTTCTGAGTGGAAATACACCATCTGATCACCACACACACCCAGAACTGTATCACAAAACTACCATAACAACAGACTGGCTTCTTTTTACCAGGCTTCTCAATCAGTTGCCTAATGCTTCAGGAAAAACAAAACAGCTTATAAACCAGATTCTGAGTGAGAAAATGCCTGACTGAATTTTAAAATTTGTTCATTGCCAGTTACAAACTCATAGTATCTGATTCAACAGTAATGGATACTGGGCCTGGAGGGACAGTAAAGAATTAACTCATCTGAATCTAGTCAAGGATAGACACTGGGGGTTTTGTCTTACATTAATTCTACTATGCACGTTCCATCATATGCCAAGCGCGATGGAAAATAAAGGAAAAATAAGATTAGCTTAAGGTTTTCTAAATATAGAAAAGAAATAAATGATGTTTTATCTAATTGTTCAAGACACTGCTGAAGATAATGATTAACCAATGCAGGGTGGTGAGAGCAATATAAAGTAGGTTAATCATCTAGAGCTCATGCAAACCCTGTTAGCCTCTAGTCAGACATTTCCCTAAGGTATCAACATAATTTGAATTTCAAAAAAGAGATTAACAGAATATAGTTCTTTCTTTTTTGTTAAATAGGGATTTGGACCATATAAAATCAACTTTACCTTTGCTAAATTTCTGTGTAATCATCTGATCTGAGCTAGTAGCTTAAAACTGAGTTATGTATTTCCCATTAGCTCCAGAGAAGGTAGTGGCAAAGCTCCCACCAAGTTTTTTAGTCCTTAGTCCAAGATACTAAGTACTTGGAAATTCTCATGAAGTTAGATAACCTCTGGTAGATGAGAAAAGTTTTATGCCATGCTATGTTACATGTCTATGCTCTCCGTTCCATGGTGATACAAATCTGTACTCCATCAGGGAAGTTAATGTAGCTAACTTATGCCACCTGGGCATCTGATGTACACACAGAAAAAATAGCTAAAAGATGATTTCCCAATGTAATATTCATAGAAATGAAAAGCAAAACTAAGAGGAAAAACCCCATCATTCAAACCATGACTGTATGTATAGAAAAGCAGCATTTTTTTTTCACTATCTTTGTTTTCAGTTCTAGATTGTAGAATTTCCAAAACTGCTTCTCATGCTGTTAATAAAGTGTGTTACTGTAGTACTGAGGAGCAGAAATTTAGTGAGAATATATTAAATCTAATTGATTTTAGGCAGCCATCAGGGATATTCATAAGAAGGAGAAGTGACCTTAAAAATACTGAGCTCTTGCATTGCATTTGTAGGATGCGTCATTGTTCTCTCTCAACTCCCACTCCCCAAATTTAAAAATCTAAATTTTGCATTGCTGAGAACATTACAGGCATCATTTTGAAATTAAAAAGAGATGATGTATTAAAAAATTGTTTTAGGTATTTTTAAGTCTAGCATGGTTGATGTTACTTAATTTTCATGGCTTCGGTAATGACTGGATTTATAAATTTTACAGTAGCAAAGGTAACAAATTCTCACGAGTGAGTAAGCTTCTTGAGTCAAAAAAATTGTCTTGTAACTTCTGTTTCTCAAAATGAAACAAAAAATGACAAAAAAAACCCCACCTTAGAAACAATTCAACAAGTCCCACTACTATACTACTATTAAAAGACAATTGCTAGAAATAAAAAGCTTGCCTATTAAGTTCCTCCATCAAAACAATTAAGTTTGAGTGGGAATTCAGAGGGCTTTTGATCTACTAAGTACTAACTACAGTGTCCTCCTAATGCAAGTCATGCATAAACAATTTACTTAGCTATTGAAAGTTCTGAATATGAACCATAAAGGACTGGGCATTTTAACAGTCTAAAAAAGATGCTAGATAGGTAATTTTGTATGTATTAAAGGCAGTGTTAGAGATTTATAGTCCTTTTAAAAGGATAGAGGAAAAGCAACTTAAACAATCCTGATAGGAAAACTCCTGAACAGCACAAAGATTAGAGTATCACTATACAAATGACAGTTACTTGCCATATATATTTTTTTTTCTTTTTATGTTTTTACTAGACTTAGATCAGCATTCAGCTCCTCAGCACATGTTTTGAATTCTGCTTTTCTGGAGAGTCTTACCCTAATTTTTTCACATGAATTTATTTTTTTTTTTCTTTCTTTTAAAGCTGAGCTTCTTTTAAATGTTACAGGCTACACTGTCTTAAATAAGTCTTGATTTTATACTTATGTTTTTGGAGATGATGGGGAGAAATACAGATGACTAGAGAAGCTTGCACATTTAGACATTGACAGATTTGCAAAAATCTTTCTGTTTCATCCTAATCCTATTTTTTTAGGCTATTCTCTGATTGACTAAACTGACATCTTAGCAAAAATTATCAAACCCATTTCCCTTTGAGCTTCATTTCCAGTTTAAAAGCTCAGTCATCCATAAGGCACTTTGGACTTCAAAGATGGTGAATCAGACCCATAGCTATGGCATGTGTAACCTTGGAATTCATCATATTCTGTATATTAGATTGGTATTTGCCCCATTTTCTAGAACAATGCCAGACCCAGACAGACAATGTTTATTGACCCTGTTTTTTTTGTTGCAGCTTAAGACATATACCTCCATAGTTGACTCTTTTCACATCTCTAATTTAGAAAAGATTAATTCTTTTCCTTGTAAGAGGAAATATAATTGCCATATAATCTCAAGAGCCCAAAATTACTTCTTCAATCTGATTTTGTGCTTCCTTCAAATTACATTTTTTTTAAAGAAGGAAAGGAAGAGGAAAATCAAACAAGCTAATTTTGATTTTATAAATAAACCCACAAACCCCAGATTCTCAGTACATAGAGGAAAACTAATTGCATACACAATACTTCTAAAAGTAATAGGGGAAGCATGCATTTCTTTCTAGAAATGAAATCATCTGGGATCTGATATAAATTCTGGAAAATTGATATATTACACTAGATTTCTTTATGTAATGTCATTGAAAATCTTCATGTTGGAAATTCCAATCATGAAGTAAATCAAGACAAAATTATGACCAGAAACTAGGAATTATTGACTGTTTAGGTACTTATATACACAGCAGCACTCTCATTCTTCCTCATAAGGGCTGGGAATCACAGAGTCTGGAACGTATTTCTTATCCTTGCACAAATTTTGGAAGTCATGGTCTCCATTCTATAGAAGAGGGCGAAAAGCCTAGAAGCCATGGAGGGAATCTGAATTCCCCTGAGTCCTACTCACTAGGCTAACTCTGTTATATTCCAGACATAATGGTTAACCACATCTTTGTCACCTTGAAACAGCAAACTCAGTTGGAAACTATACATATCTAATTTTTCGGTGCTATTAGGGGACATGAAAACATTATGTTTGTGATTACCATTTATCTTCTAAATACGGTGGAACTTTTAAAATTTTAATGTGACCTGAAGGGGTGTGTTTTTTAAAACAGTTCTGTTAAAAGACAAATAATTGATCAGATAGTTCCATGTGTCAATAGTCATCACAAAGAGCTTCTGGTGACAAGAACCTCTTAATTAAGTTAAATTAAATTAAATTTCTTGACAATATTTTTTTGGTCTTCCAAAGACCCCAGAACAGGGTTTGGTGGTCTCTGAACTATGTCTGATTTGAGCTGAGCTTTTAACTCTTCTGTCCATTGCAACTATTTGCTCTGTCCTATCCTGCACCATCATAAAATAATTATTGTTTACGACTCACAACAATAAAGATCAGTAGCATTTAGGCCAGTGCCTCTGCCAGGAAGAGGACTAGAGGCAAGAGAAGAGCAGAAGCAAAGAGTGTGAGATTATTCACGTGCTGCAGTTCTGACTCAAACCACACATGCCAAAGGGAAAGTGACTGATTCAGTTCTATGGGTCCTTCTACTTTGATAATTTGGCAGCTAACAACTTTGTGATCCTGATAAACTTGCTTTCAAACTCCTGTCTTGGCTGTGCTACTCACAGAAGGAGCAAGCAGAGAGGAGAAACAAAGCACTGCTTTTCCTGTCTTCACACTCTCCAAACTCTCTCTGCACCTCCAGTTCTTCTCCGGTAACATTCACAACATCACTCCTCTGCTAATCTCTTCCTGTGTAACACACTTCAAAACATGATTTCTCACATATAACCAGGGAGAGGAGATACTTTGCATAAGAAAAATGAAATCAGAGACAGAGATATCTCACAAGTAAGTTTAGGACATAGTGTGGAAGTTTGGACAACACATCACGTAGGATGTAAGAGGACCAAAGGAAGCAGGAAAGAGAGAGACTTAGGCTCACATTGCCATTGCAAAGTTCATCCAGCTCAAAAGTATGCACCAGCAGCAACTGCAAATACAGTTAACTTCTTACCCTACTAATCCTCATTTTACATACTTGTTTATACATAGCCCATTCAGCCTTCAGCAGCAGAGCTGTCTGAGATTTGTAATGTGACGTTTCATGGATGCATGAATATTTGAGCTGTAATTATTTTATCCAAACAGGTTTGTTCTACTTTAATCACACTGTAACTAGATTTCAAAATATGTGTCTTTAGAAAGCACTCAGGGGGAAAATAGGTATCAAAATCTTATTAATTGTATACACAATAAAAAAAAAACAGCAGTATAGAGCAGTGCATGAGGGTAGGGAAAAAAGGGGGGAAATCATACAATTATTTAAAGCACAGAGATTAACTATTTAGACTCCTACAAGCAGGCAAATTTGTAATAGATACTGGTAGTCTCAAATACTTGGTAATAATTAATATAGGATGATGAAATCCATTTAAAAATAAAAAATAATCAAGAAGAGTCTTTTCTAAAAAAGTAAGTCAGCATCATGAGCTAAAAATTAAGGAATAAGACACTCTAAATTTAACAGTAATTTTTAATCAGAGGCTGAAACACCAAACAACATAACTAAGATGGTTTTGCAGTTAGCAATTGATCTGCTGTATATTTGAAAAAAACTTCCAGGGCAAAAGGAAGTATAGCCTTTTGCATTACACTGCAATGAGCAGATTAGTTAAATGAAGTAAGAACTGTAATAAAGCCCATTGTATAACAAGGAATGCCCCATCTCAGGCAGACAGCTGGTTTGCTGAGTTCTCATATCAAGGTACAGTATTTCTAGAGCACTGATTTTTCATCAGGATGGAATCCATAATGCTACAAAAGTGAAGAGGCACAGAATCAGCCCTCTTCTTTTATACAAAGGATTATAAAAGGAATTAAAAAACATGGACATTTTAAGCAGATTTAATTGTTCAGTTGAGATAAAAGATATTAAAAGTACTAAAAATAGGAACTACTTTTTTTTCAACTGACAAAGCATCAGATGTTATTTGTTCTTTCACTCAGAAAACAGAAACCAGTTGTTTGGATGTCACTGTTGGAAAAATCATTGTGTGAAAGTTAAAATGCTTACTGGAAAAGCACAGTTCAATTAAGCATAGTCTGCACAGATCAGTCAGAGAAGGTCATGCTTTCCTGACACAGGAGTACTGTGAAGACGTTACTGCCATGACTGATGAAAGGAATTCAGTAGATTTATGATACCCTGATTTGACAGTGCCCTTCCCTCAGAAATTAATGACTACAAGACAGTGCTAGGACATCAGGAGTAAATGAAACTGTTAGTTAAAAATAAGAGCTGGAAAAATACATTTGAAAGCTTTTTTTTTTTTTTCAATGTTTTTGGGGGGAATTATGTAGGTCTAAATCAAACTTCTAGTACACACAAATTATTTAGCTTGGGACAAGGGTACTGACTCCTTTTAAAGGGCAACTAAATTACAGGGAGATTACATTACCCAGAGGAATCAGCAGATGACCAAGTTGACTCTGTTATTTAAGATGCTTAATACAGACCAGCTGGACAACCACTTACCATGGAAAAATAATGTGTTATCCCATGGTGAAACACAAGATCTTTACTGTGTCTTTGGAAAACTCAAGCATAAATTAACTGGTCTGTACCTACATTCAGCATCTTTTTAAATGCCTGCCTGGAAGATACAGATGTGTAAAACTTATTTCATAAATTCTTTCAGTGCCCCTAATGGAACAAAAAACTTCTTATATAAATATTAAGCTACCCAATACAACAAGAGCAGATCTAGTACAGAATCTTAAGAATTGCTGATAGCACTTGGAAGGTGTCATCTATGAAATGCAGCAAGTTTTCAGAATAATTGCTGAAGAACTCTATCAGATACACATTAAAAGTTCTTTGTTTCCTCTAACTGAAACTTGTGTTATTAAGTTACATTTAAAAAATGCTGATTTTTCTCCCAGATGAGAATTGGTATAAAGTAATCAGAAAGAAAACCAAGACTGTCAAAGACAAAGTCCAACTGGGCTAGAGAATCAGAAATGATGAGTGCAAGAGATAAGCTTGAAACTAGGATAAGGGATAACAAAAGGCTGGATAAAACATACATATCCATAACGATGGGGTATTATCACAATACTTTTAGAATCAATTAAACTTTCATTTGGTTTTTTCCCCTGAACTTTTTCTTCCCTTGATCTGGTCTGAAGGGATTTTATTGTTCATACTTTTGAGATCAGTATTTTCTGCAAAGGAGACAGTCTGCCTTTTCTGGTTCATAGGTTAAGACACCATGGTCCTTGGAGCTTTCAGCCCCAGTGTAGGTTCTGTACATGCACAGGGATCCTTCCCCAGTGAACTCAAGACTCCAGACCCCAACATGATTTCCTCTGCTTCACAGCACGTCATGTACAAACACTAGCCAGTAGCCTAAGCCCCTACAACTCAGAAATCTGAGATTTCCAGAGGGTAAGCTGATCTGACTTGGTTACTGAAACACTGCTGTAGATACCAAAAGAACTAGAGCAGATGGAGTGACACCCCTAGCTGCTTAGTTTTGAGCAATGGGAAAGGCAGTTCAGGTATGGACGAACACTGGAGCTCATTATCATTTTAACCAAGCCATCTTTATGTAAAGGTTTTAAAACAGAACCAAGTTACCATGGAAACTGATTGAAGCAAAGACTTACTGTAAATTCTTTTCTAGACAATGATAACAGGACTGACAGGTGGGCTGTAAAAGGAAAACGAGTGCAATACAGAGTAAGGCATGTTGACCTGTTTCCCCTTCACAGAAGTGTTGCCATTTATAGTTCTGCTTTATCTCTACATTTTCTATGGTGATATACTGAAAATACTTTAGAAGAAGTTCCCATCTAAATGAACCTTTTATTTTGTCATAATCATATTTGCAAGGGGATATACAAGAAAAGAGAAAAGAGCTAAAGGGCAGGGCACTCCACTTCTTTTCCCAAATTATTCTGTCTTACTAGAACCATCAGGGAGGGAAGCCATCTCTCAGGAAACACATTTGCATAAAATGCCCTTTCTCACCAATATTTATATTTTGGTCTTGAAATACACTCTAGGTATATTTACATCCTAGCACAGTGCTCCCCTTGTACACTCTGAAAGAAAGTAACAGGAATTAAGTGATTTTACTCAAGAAATACCTCTTTTCCCTTTCCCATAAATTTAAAAGTATACCTATTTTCTATAATATAATAGCAATCCTACTAAAAAAAAAGACTTGTCTCTGTAAATATCTTTCTTAGCCTGATGAATGATGGTAAGAATAACAGAGATTAGAGTACCCAGTCCTTAAAACACAGTGCCAGAGTTTTAAGAAAGGAAATTGGCAGAATGAACAGCAAAGCTTGTACCTTTTCCACTTGGAATAGTCAGCTGGCAGCACTGGTAAAGATTTCAGCATATGAATATGCAATTCTTTTTTTTTTTTAACTCTGTGCTGAGTGTTGCTACCTGCTGTGCTTAATATCAGAATTTGTTATCATTAGAGAAAAATAATGTCTTTTGCAATGTAATATTCTACCAAAAGGAAGGCAGGAGAAGGGGGAGATTCTTGATTTCAATCTGATACTTTTCTAGCCCAAAGTTTCTTCTTGGCTCTACCTCCCAGATGAGCTGTGTTTGTACATGGCCTTCTGACACAATCTATAAAACATTTTTCTTCCAAGTTTTAGGAGGTTTGCTGTCATCAACAGACAGGTTTGGTCCCAGTGTACTGGAACCACAACAGACAGTCACCTTTTCCAGCAGGTTTGCCTTGCAGCTAAAAGTAACAGCAGCAGCTGCTTTTGTTGTTAGAAGCAAATATATTTCTCACCTTCAGTCTCTGCCTTTCTCAGCACTGAGGGGGTGGGGACTTGACAGATGGTTCCTGCTATGAAATTGCAGATAAAATGGTATTTGGTGTATGGCATAAATTTCCAGGCAAATAAGAATGTTTTTCATTTAATATCATCCCTGTGAAAAGCTGGATACTTAATAAAATGTGGCATGCTCTAAGGCAACACATCTTACATGTTAAAGTGTATGAGGATGAGCCTTGTGGCAGAGCTCCCTGATAAATGATGTACAAGGCAACTTTTACTTGTCATAAGTGAGTTTTGATGTCTGTGTTTATTATATGTAAAGCTTTTTTGTAATCAGACAAAAGGAAACACAAATCCTAATTCTACTCTTTTTAAGCTAATTACATCTTCTATTCTGTCCACTGGACAATATTGGGGTGTCTGAGCCACAGAAAGCTGCCAGTCCAGGCCCAGCTGTGAGGCACACTTGTGCAGAGGTTTGTGCAGTCCTTGAGACTGGACACTCAAGGATTCCTTGCATTGAAGGTAGAGCCATTTAAAGAAATCCATTTTAAGTACTTCTATGCTTTTTGTCTTCATTCTGACACAAATCCTACTGGAAAAGGGTCAAAATATATATCTACTGTCCTTCTCAAGCAAATAAAATTCCTTGGCACTACTGTACATTCCCAATTTTAATTCTTTTTCATATCTGGTTGTATGACAAAAATGTCTTGTTTCAAATAGTCTTCATCCGATTCTACTAAGAGATGTTTATCTTGGACTTACTTAAAGAAGTCAGAGGTTTAGAAATAAGAATGTTGGTAATAGTTAAGGTCATAACACAGGACAGTAAAATTTTAATTTACAAATTCTCACCTAAAGGCATGATTACTCAAAGCAAAGGTGGGGAAAAGATGCAAAAGAGATGGAGAAGGGATTGTTTGGAACTGCAAAAAGCCAAGATATAAGTTCTGGGAGAAAAAAAAAACCGCAACAAAAAGAAACAAAAAACCCAACAAACAAACCCCACAACCCCCCAAAGAACAAAACAAACCAAAACACACCACCAAAAAACATCAAAGAATGATAAACCAGAAAACAGAACAGATGAACCTTAGAACCACAGTTCACAAAATTGCCATTTGCAATTTAAGGATATCAGAATTCTGTGAAAATCACTGAACTTTGCAGAGGTGTCTCAGATAGGCACCTTGTAAACTTCAAGACCAGGCCTAAAAGAAATCAGGTCAGTGCTGCAAGTAAACTCATCTGTGACACCTCTGAGCATCAATGGGCACTCTAAAGGTGTTGTTTGGGCTTCCAGAGGACAATTTGACAAACACTTGTATTCTCTGTTTCTCATAAATATGTATTTTCTGTTTTAAGACACACATTATTTCTACATGTTTGTGTTGACACATTTTGTGAAAAAAATGTATATAAATAGGTTTTGTGCATGAAATTAAGTGGTTAGTAGCATAAAATTATGTCAGTATTCATATCTGCAAACTTATTACTTCAGTACTTGACCCCAAGTCTCTAATAGTTCTATCTCTGTTTTCATGGAAGACAGAAAAAAACACAATGAAACAAGAAGTCTGTCATTTACACATATGTAACTCATGCATTTTTGTCAATGCAGGTTTTTCAATATAGACTTCACACTGGTTTCATATGTGATGAGGAGACAAGCAAACAGTGGAGAACAGCAGTAGATGCGATGAAGATAAGCAAGAAAGAAAAATTAAGGACGAAAAGACAGAGCTGTTTCTAAAAAATCAGGTAAGGAATTCAGCTGATTCTCTATCAAAGTGTAAAATGTACAAATAATTGTGCCAAATAGTTTATCCTGCCCTTCCTAGTATTTCTGAGAATTCCTTCTATATGTGTCTATATATATACATATATAGGACATATATACCCACACAATACATATACCCTACTAACCCCCAATCACACAATGAATCACCTTTTTGAGCAAAATTGCTGTTACTCTCAGTGCAAATATTTATATATTGCTGGTATCCTACAGTTCTTTTAATAAAATCAATTTCCTGTATTTATTTCCTTTAAATAAACCATTGTACTAGTTGCTACAGGAAGCCAATTGAGTAGTGGTTGGACAGAGGAGTAAAAGGGAGTTGTGCTGTGTGTGCTCCTGTTCCCTCCCAACAGCCCCAAGTTCTCAAACCCTTGGGGCATTACAAGCACACTGCAGAAAAGCACCATCTGCTGTCACCCACCCCTCCCTTCATACAGGTGACAGGTGGAAAGTTCCTTTAGAGCTTGAGCACACTTAGATTTCCTAAGCATGACCAGAGAGGAGTAGAAATATATTTACCAAAGACCAAATCTGGACAAACAGGGAAGAAAAATTAATCCTTTCCTCATCTGCTCTCCTGCTTTGGAGAAAAGTTGCTGCACCACTTATAGTGTCACAATGGGAGACACAATGTGGTGGAGACTGTATAACCTCTACTCCCTAAAACAAACTGGACACTGGGCTCACTGCACATTACCTGATGGAACTGTTCACAACAGAAACATCCTATAAACTTTTCAGTGATACTTACTTTCAGAATAGTCTGAAACTGTATTTTTGTCACAAACAGAAGATGAAAAGAAAACTACAGCTAAACATTACAAATCTATCTACTTAATCAATAACTCTCCCTTCCACTCTCAAAACTAAAGGTAACCTAAGATGCTGGTATAGCAACACACATGAAGTATTAAGAAATGGTTACTTACAGGGTTTTGCATTCCTAAGTAACACCATCAGCTTATCACACCAATTTAGTATATCCACAAAGCTGAAATTCCTTTAGAGTTTGGCCCTAAGTACTTTAACTCATCTACAAAATCCTTATTTATGCTAATATTTAGTTTTCAGAGAACAGCATCTAACGCTTCCAGACAGCATGCTTCAGAAGACTGACTCCAAACCTATGGATATTTAAAACTGAAAAAACACATTCTTGAATTCCCAAGAGCTCTAAAGACATGAAAAAATACAACAGTCCTTAGCCAAGCCTCACAAACTATACAAAACTCATTATTACTGTTAACACATCAATTATGTGCTGCACAATTCATGATAACACAATACTCTGCTGATAACAACTTTGTGGAGTTTGGGAGGACTGCCACACGCTGGGACGTCCTGCCACTTCCAGGTGTGCTGTTGACTGATGGCTGCTGCATGTTTGCAGAGTATCAGCAAGGATGCCTCCAATGGGAGAAGCAGCATCATACAGCTGGAGTTTCTCTAAGATATGCAATATTCATCAGTTACAAACTTGGGAATGTCACACTGTAAAAGCTACATGATAAAAGACACTGCATGGTGTTACAGTTGATTCCATTTGTCATATGGTATGTTATTATATTGCATTACCCTGGGGAGGGCAATAAAAGGGAAAGAACAGAACACACTCAAGGCATATAGAAAAACAAGGGCAAATTGCATAGTTCCTAATTATATCAATAAGATCTGTAACTGAAACAGAGATGCAGCTAAATAATGAGTTGAAAGTGCAATACACTACTTTCCAGCTACTGAAAAGCAACAAACTCTATCAGGAATATTTTAACAGGAAGAAATTGCCAGCCACTGCATGTAGAGGTGTAGCGACAGCATTAAAGCAGATTTGACTTAAAAGTCAGCAAATGCTATGTGCAATGCTACACATATTCCCAAAATATGGCTTTACATCAAAGACAATTTTACATGGGGTAGGCTGGAGAAAACATTTATTCAGTAATCTCTAAATGAGATTCCATAGGCATGGCTATAATAAAACCAATAAATGAATTATTAAAACAATAAAGTGGGAGCCTATTTGCTGAAAACAGTTAAAGTAAAACAATAATTAAGTATGTCCATTTGATATCAGGTGAGTGAGCTGTCCCTAGGACCTAAGAAATTGCAAAACAAACAACAACTCCACATTTAAAAATGCTTTCTATTTACAATATATCAGAATTCACAAGCAGAATTTTCTGACTGAAACAAAATCCAGCCCAGTTTAGATCATTCTTTGGGAGCTATTATTCAGTCACCACTGAAATTTTAAATGAGAAATATTGTGATACCAAATACCAGAAACATACAGGCCTGCTGGTTTTAGGAGTAGTTTGGCTCTAAATGCCACAGTCTATTAAATAAGAAATTTTAAGATCTGTTAAAAGAACAGAATATTTTCAAATTATTCATGATAATTGTGCAGTATTTCAGATGACATCTTCAAATCTGTCATTTATTCAAGTGTTCCATTTGAGCAGCCAAAAAGTAGATTGCTCCATTTAGCCAGAACTCTAGCAGGATTAAAGCAGATGGACTCTATTAATTCCAAATATTTCCTATTATGGGTTATGCAGTGTGCTTTCGTGTTAGTTTTTACCAGCTATTAGGAAGATTTTTTTTAATAAGTCATTTAAGTGTCTCAATGCCATTTGAAGAAAACAGAAGCTCACAGGTGAGTAAATAGAGGATCATGGCTGTATGGCCCTTGCTAGCTTGTATTCACTACCAAAACCCACTGGGGGCAGTTTACCAGTCTCAAGGTTTGCCACAGCTCTGGTTAACACCTCTAAATACTACCAGCAATGGTAGGAGAGGCCAAGCTGTAATTGCTGTGCAAATTACTGCATCCATTTTCATCTTTCAGCTAATGATAACACCAACTCATGACACGTTCTCCAGTGACTTATCAAAATTGATGAAGTTTTCACACATTTATTTCAGTGTATGTGTCATTCATACTTCTGTTCCAGCCATAAAAAAGGCTGGTGGCAGAAATGACTGATGTCACTAAATGAAGGTTATTATTCAGTGAGAGATTAAAAAAGGGAGGGAAAAAGCCAGTTCTCACTACTATAGTCAAGGGTGTTCCTTGCTAAGCAAGCAGGAATCTTGAATATGACTTAATGGACAGCTCAAGTTTAAAGACACACTGTTGGAAATAGACTTGCTCAATTACCAAATATTCTTCTGTTATTATCTTCTTTAAAGGAAATCTGTTTATTATTACATGACAGAGCAATATTTGTATATTTTTTGTTCTAAGAATGAATTGAATTCCATATTAATGAACGATAACTAGTGGTTGACAGAATTAGTGTTTACCTTACCCTACTACATTGGGAATTCAAAACCAAGTTTTAAATACTTTGATTTCTGCTATTCTGATAAACTCTGTCACCTTGACAACCACCATAAATGAATGCATTAGTTATGATAAATTTTCAGAGCAGCAGTTCTAAATTTAGAATGGAAAGTATCTTTTTAAAATACTTAGTAATTTCTTCTGGAAAGACAGAAATGTTTAATTAAATGTGGGAAATAGAATGTCAGTATGAATTCTTCAGACTAAAATCTTATCATGTCTTATCATAGCATGGTTATTATTTCTACTACTATTTTTTACAAAATTGACAAATTATTCAAGTTTCACATTGAAAAACTCAGAAAAACATCAAGAAAATGATAAATGATAGAGTTTGGGAGTTGAAGTCAAGGAAAGAATCATGTTCCAAAGCTTTCTCATGATGAAGTTTTTTCTGCTAGTCCAATTCATTTAGGCACTTACTTTTTTTATTAATTGATCATGACCATACTATAGTATAATATTGATTATCTTACATGTGTTCACTTTCGATGTGTTCAGTTGGAAATGCTGGTAGGCCAAGAATTTGCTGTGTTTCAGAGGAAGAACAGTCAATTACATTCAGCAAGAAGATCAGAAATAAGGTATTTTTATCCAACCACAGTTTTTAAGTAAGCAAGGTTGACAAGTGGTAATATCTTAAGAGGATTTCAGAAATGACAGAATCTTAAAGATGTAACCTATTCAAGAGTACACTGACCACTATAAAACCATCCTGTCAATTACACACACGTTGCTTTTTAGTGAAAATGCAGCATTTGAAAATTTGGAAAAATGGTTATGTAAATAATAAACTGGTTATATAAATAATAACTGGAATAATAAAATTGCTAGTACAGTCAACTCTGACTTTCACTTCCAGAGGCACTACTAAATCCAATTTTATAAATACACCTCTATTCAAAAACTTGAAAAATAAGCAACTTCTCTGTGCCTTAGAGGTGCCTCAGACCTAGCTAAACACAATTTGTGTATATTTTAGGCCTGCCTTCTTTTGATATATAGTTCAGTTGTCAACTCTTATAACGTTTCTTCTAAAAAGATACTCTGCTGGATATTTGCAGTACATTATGAACAGATGTTATACCCACTCTGCTAATTTGTGCTAGAGTACTTGTCTCTTCACTGGATTATTAAGTGTTGAAACCATGAGTGAACAATAGTATAGTAAAGAAAATATTTAGGATTTCATTGCTTTTTCTAAATGAAGTTATTCACAGCTGGTGCTTCCAAGTTCTTCCTTAGTCCTCTTCCTTATTTTGCTTCCAAAATGCTTCATCAATGCTTCCTCATTCTAAATCTAAGTCTTATTAAGGCAGCAAAAGCTGACAGACTCTTTAGGTAAACAAATGGAAAAGACTCAAATCCTGATCACTCAGAATGATTTTCTGTAGTTAGAAGAAACCTCACTATCATTTGAGAGTAAGGGCCACAATATGCCCTTAACAGTCCAGCAATGTTATTTGTTATTTTTAGGGGAAATTTTCAGTAAGCAGATCCCATTTTGCAAGCAAGGCCTTTTAACTGCCCTGTGTACAATGCACAAATGGCCAATCCACTCACGAGAACTGAACAGCTCCCTGTGCCCTCATTCCCACAGATGTATCTCTGTGGTTTTTGATATAAAGGAAAACAATTATTTGAAGTAAACAACAGAATCTGAAAAATTAACAAGATGAAAAGTACAGAACAGTGTTTTCTGAGCAAGACTCTGCCACCCTTCTTTATGCCCTCATCTCCAAGAACATTACACCTGATCAAGCTGCATCCTAAAAGCAACATTAATTGCCTTCCTGGAACAGACTAGCAAACTGCATGCTCAGATGATCTCTATAATTTCTTATTTTTAAAGCCAGTGACTGCAATAACATCATGCTAGCAACAATTACAGTATAAATCCTACATAACTGTGGAGAAATAAACCTGCACAGCACCTAAGCGTCCATCAAAATGCAATAAGTGGGAGGTTTTTTTTAAACTGGAAAATGTAAGATTGAGCAGGACTGAAAATACCCTTTTGTAATTCCCTGCTTATCCCAGCAAAAGACAGTCTGATTTCTAAAAAGTGAGCTAAAATGTAAGAGATATAAATTCCTTTTAGCTGTTTAGAATATTTTTTTTTTGACATTGCAAATGACAGTAAATGTGATTAATGGTTGCTGATAATTGGAGTTTCATTTGAGCGGTTATTACTTGTCAGTGACAATTAATAGCTCCACAGACCCCCCATTCATTTCACAATATTAAAGAATGATGGCTTGTGGGAATTATGCTAAACTAGCACATTCAATTAGATTTTGAATTTTATAGTATATTGAATAACAGTTTATGGTTTTATAATAGCAGTGATGGTTTATTGTTGCATGGTAATCACTCTCATTACATGTAAGCATATCTGGAGATTTACAATTTCTATACCCATTAAAATTACTCAATTACATGTTAACATTTCTTTAAAACTACACAGTGCTTTGGTCTTTATCAGTAAAGATAATTTTTAATGACAGTTACATTGTTTTTTTCCCAGTATTTGATGGGCAAGATGCAATGTTTAAGGGATGCAAAAGCAGCTCATGCTCCTTGGTACCAAGCACCAGCTGGACTGACACCTGGCATGGCCACCCAGCTGCAAGTGTCCTGCTACAGCTGGCTGGGCTGTACACACATAGCAGGCACTCATTGTCTCATCTGATCACTCCCAGAATGGTAGCAAGAGAGGAGGGAAACCTTCAGTAAAGGGAAAGATACAGTTTTTGGAGAATCACCTCCAAACTTGAGAAGTATCCTCACCTTTGGCCTTTTCTCCGGTAAAAAAAAAGAAAACTGCAAAACTTCCTGCAGTCTGAAGAGGGAAAAAGCCAAAAAAAACCCACAAAGCACTTCAACAGGAAGGGAGAAGGAATCATTACTGGCAGAGAGAAGCCCATGACAGAGAAAGAGCTATGTAAAATAAAGTTGACAGAAAATGTTATCTGGATCAGGACAAAATGGTGCATAGACTTTAATGTGAGAGACTAGAAAGGGTATTTTTTTTTTAATGTGACAACATAAAACTTAATAAAACAATTTTTGAAGTTTCTTAACTGAGAAAGCAGCAGGCTCTGAGGTTTAACATGCTCATAAGATAAATCTTAAAAATGTAAGTATACTAATAAAAATTCTGCCACTCAGGAAGCCAGTGCATTTCTAACACAGACATCTATATTGTCAGGATGATGACATCTATGATGTCACAGATGATTCAATAAAGTTTAATAAAGTGGGAAAAGGGACAAAGTGGAGAAAGAGCTTTATAAAGTTAAGGTACCTACTGATTTCACTTGCATGAGTGCTTTGGTGTAGGAATTTTCTTGACTTCAATTTTCTGATGCAGAGAATACCAACTGTATGAGAATACTGTAAATAAATGTTTTTTTCTGCTTTGACTCTTATTTCAACATGCTCCTAAAGTCTACTGATAATTTTACTTTTCTACTTTACTCTTAGAAAAATTATCTAATATACCTCCCAAATAAAGAACATTCAACTAATTCAGTCTTGTAATTTTCTTCCAAACAAGGAAGTTATCCTAGTGTAATCCAAGGTAAGATGAGAACCTATCTCACAAAGCACTGAATTATTTTAGCAAGCTAAATTAAGGGAAGAGTCAACAGTAAAAATTATTTATGATAATTCTAGCAAAATTCGAAGTCAAAACTGCCACCCATTACACATTCTATTTTATGGAATAATTCTCCACCCAGCAATGAACATTTCCAAGTCAATGCTAAACTCAGAATGAAGTCAATGAGAACAGGATCAAGACCTTTCTTATTACTATTTGATTAGTTTGTACAGGTTTGCAAAGGCAGAAAATTACTGTTGGTGATAGGGAAACCTCCAATTATGTACTTGTTTGTTTTACTGGAAAAATCATAATATGAAAGTTTGGTTGATTATAGAGATATATGTAAAACCTCTCTGACTTACTTGACTTGTGGCCTTTGGACCATCTGTTCAGAAATATTTTTTCTTATGTTTTCACGATACTACTATTAGTTATTTGTTGTATATTAGCACTTCACAGCTCTAATTAGCATTTGTTCTACTTTGGCAGAGACTCTATAGACCAGGTGAAACCAAGTGCAGAATAAGTTGGGACTAAAAAAACTAACCAGCTTTGCAATTCCCAAAGTAAATTTTGGCTAAGTGTACATTAGGTGGCTTTTTAGACCAGTTGTTTTTCTTATAATTTCTTTTCAATTCCCAATGCTATCTGGAAAATGAAATTTAAGGAAAAAAAAAAGAAGACATTAAATTCAATTATGACATAAAACATCATGACTAAGGAGAACGAAGTACATGGCACACATATCAGTAATCTGATGGAACAGGACAAGGGAGTTCAAAAAAGCAATTCAGTTCTATTCTTTGATCCAATTTAATGAAACTTTAATCTTTCTATTGTAAAACACAAATTCAGGCATTGCAATGCCTGTAGATACAATTCTAATGTCTTATTCAGACAAATCATTTTTGCTGGTCAGTAACTCTCAGGTTTGATAATATCAACAAAGAGAGTCCTATAAAATGTGTTCCATTTCCAACACTGAATTTATCAGGTGGGCCTTCCTTAAGAACTTCTGGCAACATCATATAATGCATATCAGTAATTCAATTACTATTTTAATATATAGTATTTTATTTATTAACACAAAAGGGAACTAGATATTTCCTTAAAGTAAACTCCAGAGTGTAGATTCCCAGTTTCTGTGTGCCTTGCTCCTTCTCAAGTACCCAAGAGTTTTAGTATGCCTTGGCCCATAAGATAATTCAAATATGCATATATTCAATAGTATAAAATTCATCAGAACAGGTATGCAAAAATTTAGAAGCTGAAACATGCATTTTCTGCTTTGAAGAATTGTTTGTTGTTTTGTTTTTTACTATGAATAGCACCTGTAAGTATTGAGCATAGCAAAGCCAAGCAAGAACATAAGCTGGAAGCAGAAAAGATGAACAGGCAACACAAATACTATTTTATTCAAATGAAATTGAGGTTGTCTGAGTAAGTTTTATAAACTTGGACAAAACATCTGCTAGAAAAGCTTTCACTAAACCATCAGCTTCTACATCTTTTCAGAGGATATATATTCTAGTGGCTTTGTCCAGAAAACTAATTATATTACTATGAAGTGAAATGGGAAAGAATTCCCCCACATGCTCTGGAAGACTACAACATCAGAGATAAACATTATCTTTAACCCTTACTCTAAAACCTATGCATTTTTTAGAATTTGTGGGGTTTTTGCTTTTTTACTAATCATAAGAATTATAATGAATGTAGCGCTGGAGATTTTGACCTAATAGAAGAAACCAAAAATTTAACAATATACTGCTGCTGTGTTTATGCTTACAGTTTGTAGCTTCATTCCTGAACTTCAGAAGAAGCAAGATTCTTTTAGCCTACACTGTTGGTGTAAAAATTTTCTCTCCCCTACTTCTGCCTTGCAAATAAAAAAAAGCCCCAACAACTTCAAAAAGAGTTTGGCTACAATTTTCAGTAGAAGGCTCATTAATATTTGCTGTCATTTCAGAGCAGGAAAGACCACACAATTATATTAAGTTTTCAACAGATGTCTGTATCACAGCTGCTATATTAACATCATTGCTATGCTTATCAGGTGCATGAGTTTCTCACATAAGCCTTCTCAGATTCGTTCTTCTTACTTTCTATAACTTATGTTCAATAAGCAGACAAAAGTTTCTCTGAGCTATCCTACAGGAGGTAATTGTTCTACACTCTCTGCAGTTTCCTCTCCAGCACTATAACATACATCAGTTGCTAAGTGTTTATTAATTAGTGCACTTGCAGTTCAGTCTCTTAATGAGTGAAATTAGATTTTGTGGCTTTAACCTAGAAGAACATGGACTGAAAACACACACGTATATAAACAGGTCAAATTACTTCCTTGGCACGTGGGAGAGGGACTTGTAGACTTGACTTTTATTGCAGGTGGCACTTGACTTGATGTTCACTGATTGTATCAATGACTAGAATGATCGCACCAAGTATGCCCTCTCCTCTCATGGAAAAACTATTTATCCACTCCTACAAGGGGCTGTACCTACGACAGCAAATGAGTCAATAATTAATCAACCACTCATTTGAATTCTGCTTACATTTGCCTGAAACTGACAGTCTTGGTGAGAGACAATTAACCAGTCTTGGAACACTGTCAGTGCTAGGAATGTACCACTTGAGTTCATTCATTTGGAAAGTTGAAGACTACATTGTTATCATTCCCAGACTTGATTCAATAGCTCCTATTTACATGCACACACTGAAGAGAACAATTGTGGTTTCACCATTTTTACTAGAAATATTGCTGACACCTATGTGCATTAAGCAAATTATGCCCAGAAACCTTGGAAACCACGATAAACACAACTGTTTGGAAATATTCCAGCAAACAGATTTTTTCAAGATCTGTTTCCATAAACCAGAAGTATTTTCCTGAAGTGCTTTGTATTTTATGAATTTTCACTGAATGGAAGTCACATTGATAGGATCACTGTGTGGGCTTGTGACAGGTTGCTCCAGGAGATACAGAAATGTTTCAGATCTTTTTAGTTCTGAGCAAATATGATGTTTTGAGAAAAATGGGATTAATTAATGCAAAATGGAAATATTTTAATAAGCTTTTTAAGGCACATTATTCCCACTTTTCGTATCTGGTTCCCAAAGTAATATTGAGAATGACCTCTAAGAAGTACTTCAAATTTTGGGCTCTAGTAATGGCCACTTAAAGCCTTTATAATTCTGCAGGTAACTGCAGCTATATCATCATACAAACAAAAGAAAAAAACCCATCCCAAACACAAGAAGTTGCAGATGCTTTTTCAGATACAGAATTAGTGCAACTTTCAAGAAATAATTTTTGCCCAAATTTTTTGTCAGCTTTGTTAAGTTTACCTGATATGCCTATGTCAGTTACAAATTGTTTCTACAAGAGCAGATTTTATCTTATGATTTGTATGACTATCAGTAGAGATAAAAACCCAGGAGAATAAAAGGCTTTTTATTCATGCTAGATAGGGAGCGTAATTAGCAGTAATTTAATTCTGAGAACAACTCTCACTTTATCTCCCTTATTTCACCGAAGAGCTACTGCTGAGATACTTTGCCATATTTTTTTCCTTCCAACAGGAAGAAATGCACCTTGAGTTGTCCCTCCTCTCATTTTTATCACAAAGAATTTGTATTAAGTATTTACAGTGTTCCAAGATTAAAACAAAATAAACAAAGAAGAAAAATAAAACCACCCCCAAACAAAACAAAACACCACAAAAGTAAACAACCAAAGCCACTAGAACCTTGTCTATAATTCATTGAGATTTGACTTTGATGAGGGTTCTTCCAGTTGAATTCACAAGGACACAAGGTAATTTTTTAGCCAGCTGGAATAAAAATAGCTGCTTTTTTAATATTTTTCCTTTTTTTTTAAAGCAAAGTTCTTCATCTTCTCTAATTCTAAGCGGCAAATACCAGGAGGAGAACTGCACAGTAATTTATGAGTGCCCAGAAACAACGAGTTTGCTGTATGGTTCTTCTGTAGGGAGTTACACTTCTGAGTTTCAACTATGCAATATTTCAGAGTGAAGTGAACTTCATCACTGCAAGATTCTTACAGAGGAGATCCCCCCTCAGCTACTTCTTGCAGAAATAGGCATCCTAGGCAAAGTATGTGTAAACTTTGGGCTACTGTCTGGCAGTTCAACAAGAAAGACAGAATACCTGTTAAATGTGCATTACTCAGATTCACCACTTTGAAATTAGTCATTTAAGGTTGGCTCTATTCAGTTCTTTCAGCCTATAAAAAACTGACAGATGGGGAAGCTGCACTACAGTTCAACAGAATAACACATTAGCTTCTAGAATTCTTCTACCTACATGCTCTGCCTGGCATCCCACTTTCTTGGAGGCCTGAATAGATTTGAATTGCTACCACACTAAAAAGCATAGCATTACATTCTATCAAATTGGCTGGTAGTCTCTGATTATTTCCTCTTGGAAGCAAGATTTAGAAAAGTCGTTTAATACAAACATTTACTTTGTAAGAAGGCTCTCCTCATTATAAACCTCTCCTGTAAACACTATCAGATGGAATTTTTTTTTCATATTTTTCTACTGCAGCTATTTCAGAAAAGGCAGTACTCTGACGTTCTCTGAAATTTATTTCAGCCACTCTGCATGACTAAGACATTTTGTAAACTCAGAGTGTGAATATAGATTAAGATAATGTGATAAATTATGCAGAACATAATTGATGAGGAAATGGTTAAATGGGAAAAAAGAACTGCAATGTGAGTAAATTTGCATCAAATTCTAAACATTTTTATTGTCTATTATCATTTTGATTAATCAGTACAAGTATGCTTTGTTTCTTTTATTTCTCTGAAGGGAAGCAGGCAGACTATATTTCTTGGTAGCCTTCTTTTATTTTTCATTTACAATTAGAGTCTCTACTCTTAAATTGTAGGACTTGCTTTTCTAGAACATTTATAAAGATTTAGCTTCCTAAGTACTTGAAGTTATTGGCTATAAAAAACTTCATATATTCCCACCAAGAAAGAAGCACAATGCATGCAGACTTTGTATCCCTCTGAATTACAGCAAAGTGGCACTGAAATTTTCAGTAAAAGTAGTTGGTTTTGTTTAGAGAGTACTATTTCATCACTATTTCTGGTTAGAAACATTTCTGACTTTTAGCGTGGAAATGTAGCATTTGTGTTGGAAAGTCATTCTTTGGTAAGAATGTTTTCTGAGAGAAAATAAAATAACATACTTAAAAGAAAATAAAATACTTAAACTGTATGTCAATATTTTTTCAAATGAGAAACAGCAACAAAGGCATATGGGAATTTTGGGGGTTTTTTCAACTTTCTTTCAAAATGATTCTTAGTGGTAAAGCTGTATCATGTAAGACAGTGCTTCCCCAGAAGATGTCAAGGTATTTAAAAGACGTGTAGATGCTCTTTGGGACAGAGTTTATTGGTGGACTTGGCAGTGCTGGGTTAATGACTGGACTTGATGGTCTTAGAGGTCTTTTCCAACCTAAATCCAGATTCTAAGATATAGCTCTTGCCATAAAAAATTTCTATATTTCAAAAAGTAACAATCAGAAATAAATTATGTCTGCAAAAGGCTTCTCTATTGGTATTTTACTTGAAAAGCAATGGAAAAATCTAAAATTTCAAGACACAACAGTGTCTTTAATGGTCTACATTGCTTTTTTATTCAGACAGAAAAGTCTTCATCAGCAAATTGGTTAGTAATAACTCTAATAGCTCTCTAGGAATTCATTATACCAATAAACTATTTGTTAAATTAAATCATGTCAAATTACTGAAAAAAATTCTCAAATGAGGGTTAAAGGCTGAGACTTCCAAAGGAAATCAGTTTTCAGTTATTACCTGTTTTATGGTGTATGGGTGCTATATGTGTAGGTTTTTGCTTCTTTAAAAAAAAATTAAGACTGTGTTGCATAAATTCCTTATTGTGCCTCATTATGCTGTATACTTGACTTGCAAATTGAATTCTCTGTGAAAGAACTTGATAATTGTTGTTCGTGAGCTCTGTAATAAAACAGATTGGGATTTTTTCCTATGATCCAACAATTTTCAATAGAATAGGTCCTTTATAAGACATATTTTAACACTCCTGTAGATTAATAATGTGTTAGCAGAAAAAGACAGGTTAAGCCTTGCTCAGTTATCCCTCCATTCCAATTACACTGTGACATTAAATCTTTGACATTTAATAACAAAGACCATTTCACCCATGGCTGCCTCAACTGCAGACAATTTATGAAACAGCATCCCCTCCTAAGAAACTGTTCTAAAAGGTGGCCTTCTCACATGCTGATATGTCTAACTGCCCATGTAAATTAAATAAGTATGTAAAATTGGTCATCTTACACTTACCTGATGGTTTTGACTACAGAAAGAGGGGTTAAAGAGCTGGCATAAATTTTTTTTGTAAGTGCAGTAGTGTTAATGGACCAAAATAAGAAAGAAGCAGGGTACAAAAGAAAGTATTTGCATGTACATATGTCTTATTTCTTTATAGTCTTTCACATTTTTAATTTAATTTACAGGTTTAAAAGTCTTGAACTGTTTTTCAAAAACCTGCCATTAAGCAACAATTTAGTGACACTACTAAATAAGCCTCTGAATTAAAACTAGTCTTGTCTCCTCAAGGTGAACTGAGTGACAAGGTGTAGGACCAGCTGAAGATGCTTTCCAGGACAAGCATACACACTCCTTATCACAGACTATAGGCAAAGAAATCTCAGCTGGCTGCTCATCTGGCTCCAAAAGTCAAAGATTCAGAGTTTGGTCTGAAATAATTAGCCTTGTTGAAGAGCAACTGGCCTCAGGGTTTGGACTAGAACCTCCATGCAAGACCAAGCAAAAATATACTAATGCATCAGCTGACTTGAGGATTGTCTTGAGGACTTTTGCAGCAAGTTCCACTACATGGTGGTGTAAAACAATACCCAAACCATTTCAATTATCTTCTGCCTCTAAAATAACAAGTATATTAAGTCAGGTGTATATAAGACTATCATTTTCATCTTTTCCTGAGAGAATTCAGAGAGAATATTGTGCAAGAAAAGCATTTTTGGCAAATACTATTCCCCCTGCAAAACGTTACAATTTTCTACCACCATGCACCCTAAAGAAAAACTGGAAATAAGGTGCACTAAGTGTTGTTGAGTGCTCGCAGAAAATCTCACTTTGACCGCATTCAACTACTCTGGTTCTAGATGATGAACATAATGTGAGAGAGGTTTCCCTGTGTGAAGGTGGCATCAACCATGCGAAGAAACAGGCTGGAAAAGGCTAGACTTGTATACAGCAAGGGTACACATTTCCAGAGTTAATTTAAATTTATATTTTGCTTGAATACCTAGATAGTAAAACAGACTCTTGAAAGTACTGCAGTGCACATTTCTCTAGTCCTTTCTCATAGATTAACTGTTTCCCTTCCTACAGCAGTAGGACTTGCCATGGGTTTACTGTTTCCATATTTATTGATCAGTGGTTTCTCACCTGCAGAGGAAGGTGCAATGGTCTCCTTTCCAACAGCCTTCAGCTGTGCAAAACAGTTATTTATCACATGCAGGAGGGCCTGCTAGTGTGGAACTGGCAGGCAGCTACAAGTGTTGGAAGTCCCACTGACTTTTTCCTTTGAAAACATGTTCCTTAAAGCTCCAAATGAGGAAATCATAATAATAATTATCAAATGCTTCAAAATAATGCTAAACTGAGTTCTGAGGCTATGATGATACAGAAATAATTCACTATAAACATACATCCCTGATCCTCATATGGGAAGTTGGAAAATATTTATGATGAAGTACAATTAAAGTCTGATTCACTGCCATTAAAGCTGATGAGGGTTCTACCCCTAACTTCCATGGCAGCAGTTCATAAAAATGTATTTACGGGGGAAAGCAAAAGTAATTAATATGTATGACTGCATGAATTCTTATATATACAGATATTATAGCTCAATACATTCCTGTTTTCCAAAGTCAATGCATCTGAAAAAAAGGCAACAATTTTGTCCTGTGTCTAATTTATTGTTCTTATCTTATTACGATATATTTTAATAATGTGTCTTCATGTTTCCCATAAGCTTTTTTTTAATGTCTAAAAATGTCTTCAAGCTCTTCTATTTCTGCTATGAGTTAAATTTCTATATACATTATGGCCAAGTTTCTGCTAAAAAAACCAACAAAACTTATCTGTGAACCAGGAATTGAATTTCCTTACTCTACTTAAATGCCAGCAGTAATTACAACACAGGACTTTGTCTCATGAAATTTTTTTCGTTTTTTAAACCAAGAATTAGAAGTTTCAAATTCAAACGAACGTATTATTTGGTTTATCTGAAAATGCAGAGTCAGATCCAATTAAACACAACTAACTTCAAAAACTGCCACCACTTCTGAGGGTGAATCATATTCCTGCCAGCAATGGGAGAGTCTCTCCAAAGTCTCTCACCAGCCACAAACATCATTTAGCCCAGAGGGACCAATTCTGCTGAGCTCCTCAATGCTGACATTGTCCAGTTAGTGTGGCTGCGGGTTATCTCTGCAAATGAAGCACAAGGGCTGTTCATCTCTATAAAGTTTCTTGGGCTTAAATGAGCAGAGGAACTGAAGGACCAGCGAACTGTAACTTGTATGGGACTGATGAACTCTGAGAAGGGAGGCAAGAGATGGCAACTAACTACTCCAATACAGAAATGGTGATCATAGAGCAGTTCTGTACCTTCAAACAGCATTAATTTTTTGTTTCTACAAAGAGAGAATTGACAAATCCAACTCCTAAAAATACAACAGCACAGTCAGCTGGAGGATCCTGATAGAATATGCTGAGAACTAAATAAGAATTTACATAAATGTAGCAATTAATGTATAAAAGCTACTTGTAGATCATAAATAAGTCAGTAATTAATGACATCTTGGCCTCCTAACAAGCTCCAACACTTTAAGACAGACTGAAGCAAAGTAGCTATTTTAGAATTTTTTTGCATTCAGGGTCCTCCAGAGAAAAGATTCAACAGGATAGTCCTGCAGAATATCTCACTAAGAAATCTTTTCTGTGATGCAACTGTAGTGCTATCTTGGCTTTTCTAACTGGACAGTTAGAACTTGAGAACTGAAGAAATAATTTGTCTCTGTAGATCTTCTCCATGTGCTCATTGCCTGGAATTCTGCATTAAGATGTACAACTTTTTATATGTCATTTTAAATCAGCCTGCAGCAGGTACACAGTTATTTGAAGCTATATTCCAAACATTCAATTGAACAGAACCACACAGTCACAGAAAACCCATTCTGTCACCTAGACTGTCTATCCATTGAATAACTGGCCTAACCTGCCTCTCTGAGTGGGATGCTGAATTTTCCAGCTTTTATACTTAAGTACATTTCTTCAGATGCATAAAAGAACCCCTTGTTCTTCTGTAAAATCTGTTTCCTTTCATCTGAGAACTAAATAAAATATCTGGAAGTATGTGTAGGGAACAGAATGAGGAGAAGTGAATTTTGGCAATTTCTATGTTGAAGGAAACAGATACAGTAAAGAAGACTTCAAGGGCCCTAAAACCATAAAGAACCTTGCTTATGAGGTGAAAGGTGGAAAATTAAAAATTTCAGAGTAACATTTACAGACAGGAAGATTTTAATCAGCCTGAAAGCAGATGATTCTTCACCACTAAGTACTGTCTCCATGATAGCTGTAGTTCCATAACTATAATTAATCAGCAGCAGAACATATGCTGTTAAGCCAACTACAATTTCTGAAAAAATGTAACATATTCAAAACACCATCTAATTTCACTAATCTCTATTTTTACAATATGCTCTAATAGGATTTAATGCTAGTAGTCTTTCAAGAAACAGATTTATCTGGGGAGTCAAGGCTAAAATATATTATTAACATGGATAAAAAGTTTTCCATTCAGAAAGAAAAACCATGGCGTATATCTGATTATTTGATAAAAAATGTTAAAAAAACAATCACAATAAGGTGAAGAGAAAAGTTTTGAAAGGATCTATACCAACAAACTACAAAAACCACTGATGTGTTGCTCAGTGATCCTCAGTAAAGCTGAGCAAGAAGTTTCAGACAAATTAGAAACTTAATTCTAACTGTGTGTCCACTCCTGGATTGTAAGATAAAAATCATCTAATTGTTTTCTCAAATAAATCAGAACTACTGATATGTCAGCTCCATGACTGTCAGCCTCCCTGCCCAACAAACATCTATATATCATTGAACAGGGCAACTCACTAGCTGGATGTCAGACAAACTGTTGGAACAAAATTTTCACTTCTCTCACCTACCTTTATTTGCTCTTAGCTCCTTTCCTTCCAGACATCACCATGTCCACCATGGTAATGACTATTTTAAAGCACTGTCTCTCCTTTTGTCTGTTAATACTCATTTCACTTGGAAGGGGGTAACTTCATTCCATATTCCGGTTCCACCTTCTGCCCTCTGTGACTGTGCAATTATTTAAAAGTAAAAAGCTAAGAGGCATGCAAGTATTTTTAAAATCCAGTCTGTCATGCCTACACGCCTTCTCCAACAAATATCAGTCCTATCTCAAAGGTTAAAATTTTCTATTTTGTTGGGAATAAAAGCATTTAATCTGAACACATTCTCTTCTTCAGATGTCCACTTACAGCTGTGAAAAATTATTTTTATATAGCTTTATTTTTCAGCTATTTCACTGCTTTTAGCTCACAGAAAGAAAAAAAAAAAGGTGTATTCATTTGTCATCTATATTTCAAATATCCTGCAGAAGTGTACTAGATAAAAAACTGAGGAAAAAAAAAAACTGACCAAGTCTATGGTTTATATAAGTTCTTAAGAGCTGATTTTTCAATTAAGCAATTTCCAGAGCAAGCCATATCCAAGTACTCTATGACAAACACAAACTTAGTCTTGCACCAAGAGACTGAGACACATTTCCACCTACAGTAAACATTAGCATTTCCATTCCTCCCTTCAAAGGGTGTCAAGAATGGCATTGTCACAGAACCAATTTTTCCATTATACCCTGGGAAAAAATGAAAAATTATGAACAGAAGAATGCTTCTGTGAGATTGCTAATGTACAAGTGACTTGTGCTACAAAGACATAGGAAATTTTCATAACTGCCATTTGAGGAAGGGCAATGACACTGATTATTCTATCACAGACTAATCTGCACCTTGATGTGAAATTATGTTCCGGTGTGATAACCTGTGACCCCTAACAAGGATCAGACAGATGTGTCACAGCTGGTTACTACCTGAAAGCAGAAGGTACCTGTGTACCAAGTGACTGCTGTGTGGATGCAGGTGTGTTTGTAAAGCTGCACTGCTGCAGAAGATGCAAAAACATTGTAGCTGCCTGGCAGAACAGAAGCATTACAGTCATATCAGTGTGGCCATGCTTCCAAAATAGTGTTTAACAAACTTCTTTTTCCTTTTTCTCCTTTCTGCTTAGGCCCATCTGATGTGAGGTATAGTCATGAGTTGAGCATATTACTGAGTGTGGGTAACACACAGAAAACAGAAGGCTGGGTCTCCCCCAGGCAGCCTGAGCCCATTCTGCCCATGCTCTTAGGGAGCTAGATACAAAGTCTGTCCTGCTCACACAATGCTCTGCTCTGGCTGTGCCTTGCTGCATCTGCTTGAGCACAGGCCCTTCAGGTGAGCTGCCACCAGCTCCACTCACTCCATGACCCAGGAATGTCTATTTTAAGAGACTAGAAGAAAATTTAAAAATCAAAGAAGAAGGAAGGAGAGAGTACTGATAAGCTTGGTCTTCAAGAAGTTGGCAAGGACACAAGAGAGAACAAGAAGAAAAAAAAAAGCTTCAGTAACAGGGGAGAGAAAAAAATATTATGGAAACTGTCCTGTCATGACAGGTTAGAAAAAAAGCCAGCAGCAGACCCAGAAATAAAAACTGATAGTGAAGCATGAGAAAGGGCAAATGAACTTTGCTTTGCAATGTGAGTGTGATGATGATAGGACATAGCAGAAGTGCAAGGAAAATAGCTGGATAATGAACCTAAGTAAGGGATGAATGATGAAGTGTTGGGAAGCTGGATATCATTGCTCTTAATTACAGTGTTATAATTGAATAAGATGTCAATCTCATGTGTGTAAGGCAGTGTTTCCTAAAGCATGAGTTGGGCATGACACCCTTGGAGGATTGTGTGGATGCTTTGTACTGCACACCCTAGATAGAACCTCCTGCAGCCCTCAGGGCGTTTCATTCATAGAAGCAACTCTGCTTTTAATCTGGGTCACCTTTAACAGCAACCCCTCTCAATTCTCATTTCTCACTCAATTGGTGTCCTTCCATAAGTCTTCTCTTGTTCTGCTGCTGTGACTGCAATTCACAGAACACTGGATTATGCTATAGTTACCCATGTCTATTTGGACATGCATTTTAATGGATAGTCTGGATATAGCACCAGGTTAAATTCAGGGACACACTAACTGAATGTGAAGCACAACACAGAAAAGACAACATTCAAATGAGAGTTTGCATGCTAACACTGCAAGCATATGATATTTAAGAAACAGATCTACCTTACACTTTGTTCCTCTCCAGGATAAATAGGCCTGACTCACTATTTGCTGATTGGATACCACCAGCACCATCTCAGGTGGATGAGCTTGGTAAACTACAGCTACTTAGATAGAAGAGACCTCACCCATCTGTTGGAAGAACAACAGGTCCTGAATCAAGAGGCTCCCCACACATTTTCTGTTCCATGGTGCTTATACAGGGCTTGCACTTATTCATTGATTGAGCAGCAAAGAATATTTTTTCTGTTTTCTGAGGCTTCTATGCCTCCATATGCTGCACTCAGACTTATACCATAGGCAAATTCAAATCCCTGAAATCCTAGCTAGATATGGAGGGAAGTCATCAGACACAGAGGCTCATATCATTCTCAGCTTCCCAATGGTCTGTAACTTCATCCATTGTCAGGCCAGGGAAAGGGCCAAATAAGATCAAAAAGTGCCCAACAGCAGATTCATACAGGCTGCACTCACTGCCTTTTGCTGCCATGCAGTGTAAATAGAGCATTCATCCAAGGAATAAGAACCATCTTTCAATCGGTGCCTTAAGAATATGTAAGTGTAAAATTTTTCTAGGCAAAGCTATTCCAGTTTTGGGTCTCTAGTGACACATGAGGCAGAGATAATATCAGCTAGGCGAAACAGGAGCAAAAGCAAAGATGTTCTTAATGATACACAAAATTCTAATTAAAATGTCTCAGCAAGCATTGAAATTTATTTGCCACTGTTATTGTGACATGCATACTGAATTCAATGTCTAATCAGTGCTAATCTGTTCCAATGCTTGCAATATCAGCAACATCATTGCAGACCACAAGTAGAATTACACAAATAATGAGGACAACTCAGAAAAACAATTTAGAAAGGTCCTTAAATCCAAAATAATAGCAAAATTACAAGAAATTCTGTGACCTCAGAAAACTGTCTAATTCTCCTTCAAGCCTCACTGAAATCTGCAGCTGGGGGCAGTACTTGTTCCTTTAAACAAGATAACCCTGGTACGGAAAAGTGTCAACACAACTGCTATAATTATTTCTATCTTAAGAATAAAGATTTTTCCCTGCCTGCCTACAGTCCAGACCAGGATTTTTCTGTCTGTAGGAGCCTAATTCATTTGTTCTACTGAAAAAGAGAACATACATTGTAAAGGGCTTACTTTTCTTGGTCCTGTTGCTTCATTTGTTCTTTATGAACAGATACAACATATATACATTTTTAAGATCTCTTACAATGCATATGTTGTTTAATATGATCATTTGCTTATGATTTAATTGATGCCAAAACAGAAGCACCTACAAACATTTTTAATGAGTTGCTTTATTTTTTAAAAAGTACCTCAATAGCTTCCTTAAGGATCGGGGGCACCGGCTGAGCAATCAGTTGATGATTTTTATCATAATTACAAGATTTAGCATCTGCCAGACCAAAACCTGTTTCCTAAAGAACAGAAGGCCTGACCTTGAGTGGAAAATAAATCTCAAGTCGCAATTATGAAAATTATAATTTCTCCCTTTTCCATGAAAAGTTTGCCAAGAAAGTTAAATTAATTTCAGAAATATGTAGGGACACTGCTGTTAAACTACATGGAAATCTGAATATAAAAATTCCTTTATGATCTTCTTCCAAAGTATTCTAAAATCCAAGTCAAGTGTATTTTAATCTTGCACTGGTACAGACCTCCTTGCTTCTCTAAAAGGCCACCAAAATGCCACTGAAGTTAAAATGGATGAGTTAACCTTTTGAAAAGTACTCACAGCCCCACAATTATTCTGACCTTTGACTGTACAATCTTTTAACTTTCCTAGCTATTCATTTAATGCCCATTTGTAATTTTTAAAATTATTACTACACGATTGAAAACATTTTTTTGGCAATCCATCACTATGACATGTAGCAGTTTGCAACAATGAAGCATTTTGGTACAGGCAGTCTTAATTATTTACCAATAATAAATAAGGCATAAGACTTATGTAGGGGAGGCAAAAACTACAAGAGGGGTGGAAGCCCACAGAGAATTGCTGTGAAATGTTTTTACAACCATCTTAATGCATAAATCTGCTTTGATAGATAGATAAGTGCTGAGATTAAAAAAAAAAAAAAAAGTAAAAACAAAAGCAAACCCTTCCAGCCTCCCTCCAAAAAAACAGATGTGGTTATGGCTCATCCTTCAGCAAGCAGAGAAGGTGGTCTCCAGCCTTGGAGACTTCACTTAGAAGAACAGGGAAATGGTCTGGATTCCACTAAATCCTATACAGCTAAGGCAGAACCGGAATTCTTACCTTGATTCTGTTCATAATGAAACGGAAATTACACTGACTAGCACTAAAATGTCATCAACAGTCATGAAACAACAGTTTATCCCCCATTCCTTCCAAGTTTGGAGGTTGATTTAGATTACCAGTAACCTGTCTCCTCCACTGACAACAATTCTGTAGATCTGTATCAACAGCGTACTACTTGAAGCACTGGTGACAGTACATTTTGGTCAGCAATGTGACTTCACAGCCCAAGTGATCTCTTGGGCACTTCTGCATCTCCAGAATACCTTTTCTACATGGTCTCCTCTCTTAAATGTAGAGAATCTAAGTTTGCAGGGCCATTTCAGAGCGACAACACCCAGTGCAGAGGGTTAGCAAAGTCAGAACACATTTCTGCCCTAATCCCATGTTGAAACAAATTCATAATGGGAGAGGAAACAGACTGTGATGCCAAAAGGAAATCTATAAATCAGATGCAAAATTATCACATGGAGCCAATTGAAGAGCACAACAGCATCACCAAAACAAAACTAGTATTTATTACTAAGCTCCACTGGCTTTGGGAGTACTTTTTAACCTACTTCTCAGTAAGGACCAGTAAGTAATCAATATTAGGTCTTAAAAGTCACTCGTGCACTGATAAATACAAAGGCCAGAAGGCAAAAGCATCCATAACTCAGCAGTTCTGTCACCTACATTTCTGTCACCCCTTCCTTATCACCTGGAATTTTTGAAACTGTAAAATAGAAACATGTCCAGTTAAAAAGAATGAAAATTGAATAACCTAAGCAAAGTAAGGCCAAAAAATGTATCATGAGCCAACTGCTTGATATTGAGTAACTCTCAGAAACTGCAATGCACAAACCCTGGAGGTAATAACAACAAAATCCATTTTAAACCACAATGTATGTAGCTATGTTTGAGAAATTATTCAGACACCTTTTAATTAACATTATTATTTCAATTGTTTCACAGGAATCTTAGAATAGTTCATTCTCTCTTACAGCAAGCTGAATAGATAATACTGTAGCTTAACCTTCCTACAAAAAAGTAGTCTATACTTCAAGTTATTTTACTGCTACCATATTATTTTTTGCAACTCTAATGTCTGTCCTTTATTTAATATTCTCCAGATATGCATTGAAAAGAAATCTGAGAGTTTAAAGTGAATATCACTTCAGCATTGATTAATCTCTCAGCACACAAGAATTGTAACAAGTCAGTCCTACATTCAAACTTCGAAGAGATTTTTAATTACTGAAGAAGCAATGAAACTTCCAAGAAGTTCACTAGAAATATGTCAACTTATAAAAGAAAAAAAAATCCTAGAAACAAGACATTTTAGTGGAAGGGAAAAAGCAATCACGGAATTTTCTAAAGCAGTAAGAAAATTGACATGTAGTCAGGTTTAAATCACAGCGGAAATAAAGTAAATATCAAATGAGAAGAGTTGACTGCTGGATCCCAATGGAAATGCCTCAAATTAAAGCAGAGACATGCAAGAGTGAGAAACCTATCACAGTAACCTTTTGCAATCAGGTCTGCATTACAAAACTATTTGCGAAAGACAACTAAACCCTCATCCAGTGTACGTGGCTCAGAATTAAAGGCTAGTATTGAGACAGTTCCTTCTCTGGCTGTTCTCATAGTCAGAATAGCAGGAATCTAAAGCAGTCATTGATGAACATGAAGAGCTAGACTGAAAATTGATTATGTTAGGATGAAAAATGTTCCAAAGAACTTCCATTAAGTATGTTATTAAATTATCTGATCAAATATATAAGGACATTGCCATAACATTAAACATAATATGCTATGAAGTCCAGCATTTTTCCTCTTAACGGAACCTTGAAAACATGTCAAGTATATCCCATATATTATTCATCAAACTGACACCTTTCGGGCTGGCAATTTTTTACTTTTCAATATGTATTCAGAATATGTATTTCTGACAATTGTTTAAAAAAAAGTAGCCTTATCAGGTGCGCACTACCACCTAAATATTTACTTCTGCTGACAGCAGAGGTGGTTGAAAGCAGCACTACCTCTAGACCATGCTGTCCCTTACAAGTGCATCAAAGTTAGAAAACAGAAAGAGAACCAGAAGTTGGAGGTTTGTAATGAGAATTCGCCAATTTTTCAAAATTAAACCATTATGTAGACAACTGAATGATTTCAATAAAATTATAGCAGAATTCAAAAGCAGATCTTCTGATGAAGCTAAGAGAACCAGCTTCTCACAAGGAAGTTTCCCTGGTTTTCTGTCGGCACATTTACCCACTTTGCTAGCAACTTGCTGAAGGCCAAAACATAAAAGTTAGCCCAGTCTGAAACATGCAGGCGTTTCATTTACCATCTATTCACACAGTGTATCAAGAATAAGACTGAATAACTTAAATGTCATAACACTGAAATTAAAAATGCCCAATGTATAATATTTCCAAAATGAAAGAAGTTCTTCATTGACTTCTGACATTATCCATCAGGCTATATTTTAGTTGAATTAGGCCACTGGAACCCTTTCCAAACTTAAAATCATCATACATCATTACAACTTCATTGGCTAAAATGGCAAAATAACATTAGGAGCAGCATCGCGATTTCACCTGGCAAATAACTGCTATTAGGGTCTTATGTACAGAGACATAATAACAGAAACATAGGTAATTACCAATATCTAAAATTAAGAGATAGTACAGTTTTTCTATACTTCACAATTCATTATAACTTGGCATTTTGATCTTCTGTATGGGAAACTGTTTTAACCCTGGTCTTCAATAATGCTTACTATTACCTTCAAAGGTGGGTAAACTGTTCCATTTATTCAGAAATAAGGATGACTGTCTCAAAGCATAAACAGAAACAGTTCCCTAACTGCCAAAGATCAGTGCTGGAAATTTAAGGTTGTTATCTTAAAATTTTCTGAAAAAACACCAACAGATGCAGTTAGGGATTGAGGCAAAAACAGTGTTAAGTTCATCCATCTTCTTTCTGTTCTGTGTAAGAACATTAGAGTTCAACAGTGAAAAGATCAGCATTTTGGAATTAGCAGATAAGAAAACTTGCCAGGCACTCTTGACATCAGTTTCTGTTACTCAGAATTGAAAAGCTTTTATCTCATTCTTTGTCACAGTCAAAAGAGATGACTGCTTCTCATGCTTCTAACAGTGGAGTGGGTCCAGGAATATATTAAATTGAAGCCTTTTTAGTTTTTTGTCATACATGTTTAAAAGCAGAGTTTTGCCTGTTTATGCATTCTATACGTATTTCAGAACATGGTCTTGAAATGAGCATTACGTGTACTAGGTTTTCATTCTCAAGATTTTCCACTAGAAGAAAGGAATTTTGATCACAGTCCATTGTGAGAGATGAAAAAGAATGGAACAGTTTTTTCAGGGATAGAATTCTAGTTCACTAATACTAACATGTATCCTTCCTATTAAATACCAAATTCATCTAGCATAATGTTCACAGGCATAACAGCAGTAAGAATGCACAGTGAGATCTCAGGTTATACCACTATTTCCTTATTAAACACTGTAGAGAGATGAAATCCAGAGCTTAGACATGGAACACATTAATCTAGAAATCTAAACTATCTTAAATATAGGATGATATAAAAAGCATAAGAAAGTAAACCTTTCAAAGAAACTTTTCAAGAACTGGAATGAAATAAATGCTTCTGGAAGTTGAGAAAAAAGTAGTTCTCAAGGACATGTGGTAAACTATCATTTATCATTCTCTCTAAATGTGTGATATAGATGTACAGTTAATAACAGATTTTACTCTCAATGGTACACAAACTGGGATCTGAAAGTAATACAGTCAGTTATAAAACCAGCATACCTCCTTGTACAATGTGGGAAGAAATATCGTCTCAAAACGGCATTTTGGCTTTATTGCATATAAGAATGTGATAAAAGCACAAAAATCTACCACCTTTTGATATCATAGATGAATTTATGGATTCACAAACTATAAATCCCGTGAATTTCCCAAGGAATGTTATTTTACTATTTATTCATTTTTGTAGAGCTCCAATTCCTGAGTAGATTATTCCAGTAAGACATTTTAGAAATAATTTTTACTGATAAATGTTTCCATGGCAAAAAACGTTCTTTTTATTTATGTGCAGTGTGTGACTCAAGCAATGGAATTCTTCTACTGTTCCACTCAAAAGTGTTTTAGTATAATAAGTATTTATATATATTTTCCTAATTTTCAGAATGATTTCGCAAAAAAACTTTATAAATAGGGAGAAATCATTGCATCACGGGTGTGTACTCATTCCACTTACAAGTAATTAATTAAAAGCCAAAAAAGCATAAAGAAACTTCCTATGACACTCAAGTTCCATTTTCCCTTGAATGATCTTCAAGCAATAAATATTTCCATATTCACTCCATAGCATGTCAGTAGCATATAACCACTTATGATGGTCAGGGATCCACCAAGGATCACATACCCACACTGAATTAAAGTCAGCACATCATCTCAACAGTAAATTTGTGGAAATTATTAATAATTTACTTGCCATTCATAATTTACTTAATATTTTTTTGCCTTTTTTACTTACTAATGAAATGTCTATGAGTGGGTCACAATTCTCTCATATTTATTATTCATTACAACTGTTTGCTGAATAATTTCTGCAAACAGCTCCTCTTTTGTAGCTCAATCCCATTGTGAATGTTTATTATTCAAAATTTAGTCTGTGAAACTAATTAAGCCATTATTAGACTTTGTTCAGTGTTTGCCTGAACATTATTTTTATAACCAGTATGAGTTCTCCAAATACCCTCCTCTCAAGTATGAACTTAAATTGTATTCTTCGATGAACACTCCTGTAAGGCTCCTTTGCTAAAACATTCATCACAAGCAAACAGCATGAAATAACTGAATTTTAAAATCTGTATAAATATTGGGGGTTATTTTGTTTTCAGGACCAACTACGCCTACTAATAAAAGATAGTATAATCTCAATTACTGACCTGCTTAAATGACCCAACAAGAAGGTCCTACTCTTCCTCTCCTAGTCAAAATAAGGAATACCAGAGTAGCAGAGCTAGATGCTTTATTTTACATGTTTCTTGTACCAAGTTTTTCCAAGTATTCCAAGCACTGCTTGAAGCAATATGGCAATCATTTATTTAATTGCTAACATCATTGCAGGGTGACTCTAAAACTTCTAGGGTTTTAGTGGAAAGGAGAAGAGGAAAAGGGAAATACCCAAAATGAAAGTGTATAGTTTATACATCACACATACATCACACTCTGGATGTATATAGTTTATACACCCAGAGCCCCAGAATTTTCATAAAACTGACCTCCAAGTATTTGTAGAGATTCTCATCACACATCAAGAACTTAAAGCCTTTTCACTTTGTTTTTCTGGTTTTATTACATTTTGAGACCTGGCATACATTTGCTCATGTCTTCAGACTTCTTGCCATCTGAAGGGCACAACAGTTTTTTGAAACCCTTGTTTAGCTGCTGGGACTTAAAGGTAAACACCAGGTATTGAGAGATATGTAATGAATATGAGAGACCTGCCATTGCTGAAAGGCAGCAGTGTTCCAGAGCTCCTTTACAACTTTGAGAGGACTGTAGCACTAAGAATTAGAATTGAAATAATATCATAACAGCACACAAACTCACAAAAAGTTTTCTGCAGAGGGATGCATTTTACACTGATTCACCCCTTGATGGTAATTTAATCTGAACTCAAGGGCAGTAACACTATTAATACTAGCAATGATCTGATTCAAAATTCAATGATTGCTAGAATTAGTAATTCCACTGGATTTTAAAGAAACCATTCAGAATTTGTCTCTTTGGGAAACAACTTTTTTAAAATGTACAAGGGAAAGATTTTTTTTAAAATTTTGCTCCATTTCCACTAGTGAATACTAAGACAACTTAGTCATATCTTCCTTTCCAGGAAAGGTCTCATATTTTCTCATGAAATTGCTAGCTACATTCTTTTACCAGTGTGCTTTCTTCTTTGTGTTAGCTCCAGCCTTATTTACAAAATTGGAATGATGCAGTGGGAAAAGTGTTTTAGAATGAAAAGGTATTTGAAGCACAATACTGATTCAGAATAGTGGAAAAATACTGTAATTAGAATACATTTAATGAGAAAAGGAGACCGGGAGGGAAAACTTGTGGGGTTTTTTGTCAAAAATATTTTGAGATATTTTTGTATTAATTTTGCACATTTTACACATTCTGTAGCCATTATCTCTCCCCAATAATATGAATAATTAATCTAGTATCATCACTCCTCACATCTTATAACAGTTAAGGCTTTTTTCCAGCTGGAAATCTATGCACTGGTTACATTATTTATTATCATTTCAGAGGTACATTGAATGTAGACAATTTTTGGATCTTTTTCCTTCCAGGTTAGGAGCTGAGATTTTTCCCTTTCTTATGTGTTATCTTGGTGTGGATGAAATCACAGACAATAGCACACACAGCATCCCACAGGGAGCTGCAATACATTTCATGTCATTGAGCTAGCCACAGTTAAGAAACTACATGCTGCTAGTGAAAGCTACATTGCAAACTATTCCATGCACTTTGCTGCAATTTCTGAAAATTCAGAACTTTTACAGCCTCATTAAGGAAGCTTCTTGTCTAACATAGGCATCTTTAATTCAATTTTGATGTCAGCTCCTGAACAACAGCAAAGTACCACCACAGCAGCTTTACTTTAGACTGTGCTGTCATTGGATTTAATGTTCATACCACATTTTTTAAGACACTGTGAATGGCAGTGAATCTTGCAATGAATGTTGGAGATGCTATGAAGAGACACATCACTTTCACTATATAAGCAAAAAGAAAAGCTTTAGTGAGTGCCTGTGTAAGATCAAGAAAAACGTTTAAAGTACTTTAATACAATTGTTCTTTAAAAGAAAAAGAACCACAATGATTCCTAGTACAAATACTGCTATTTGTTCACAAGATGTCAGACCTTCTATCTCCTTTCCAAATACTTCATACACTATGGGTACCTAATGGTCTATTACCTTAGACTTCTTCAGGTGCATTTGCTGATCACTTTAGGTCATCAGGCAGTGGAGATGAAGTACTAAAAGCAAAACACACATCCTGAGATTTTTCCTTTTGTTCCTACTTATGGTTCCCTTTGGAAATACAGGCTTTATCAGGGAAAACTGCTACTTTTGAAATAAATTCTAGTGGTCCAGTGAATTGAACCTCCTTGAGGTGTATTTTTCTCTGTGTTGCCAGGAGAGTTCATCAGGACAATCTGTATCTGTCAGCAGTTCTTGAAAAACCTTGTAGCAAGCCTGCAATAGTACTGCCATAGAGATGTAGATAAGTGACACTGATTACAGAAAGAAAATTCTACCAAGCTTACTTCCAATTGCTGGTGAAGAATACACACAGGATTAATGTGCATGCTTCACTAGAAAAAAGAGTTATATTTTATTTATTATGAATCTCAGACATTTGGGACTTCAGTCTTCCAGGACAGTTATTTTTCCTTGGGTTATAGAAATGGCTTTGCAACCAGTTACATGTTTTCAATTTTACAGTCTTCTTTCCTGAGCATTAAAGCAAGCTCCATGAAGTTAACACAAATTAATTATATCTAACTGGCTGACACCTCTGCAGGTCTATAATTGTGTGTTACCTTGCAACTCTATATTGTCTAAATGATTTCTTGTTCCTTTTGGCAATTCCACACACTGCTGAAGGATTACTAGAGAAATACTTCTTATTACAATATTGTACAGAAAATTTAAATTCTTATTCAGATGTAGACAATATTTTGCTGAAAGACATTTAGTATTAGTTTAGAACCTTCTTACTGACAGCTGCTCAGCAGGACAAAATCTCTTCATTTGATCAGAGTCTTCAGGCAGTCTCATGAAAGCTGTTACTGAGAAAGAGAAATTAGGGTTCTCCCTCTCTTTCACCTTCAGTAATGCATTTATCTAAATGTGCAAGGAGTCTCAATTTTAATGTTTTTAATCTACATATATATAGAGGGGGGTTAAAACTAGAGGTCCCCTTTAATCCAAACTATTCTATGATTTATGAAGGGTATGGTTATATTAATAAAAAAACTGACAAAGGATAAATACAAAACAAAACCGTGAAGTTTCACAAAACTAATTTGTTGCATAAAATTGAAAAATAGCAGAAATTCTGAATGATAGTTAAAAGACTCTGTTAGTAAAACAGTTGCTTCAGGGTGCAGTTCAGTATGATTTGCTGACTTATTTTTTGGTACCACCATCTCTATTTAGCTGTAATAAATTTCACATTATAGCACCATGTCACATAAAAAGGGGAGATTTCCTTTACCCTTTCCTTTACTCCACTCTGCATATTTGTCTGTCTGCACCTCAGGGAAGCTGAGACCCTTGTGCCCAACCAGTCTGTCAGTACCCCAGTAGGGAGACCCTTCACTGAGCAGTCCTGCTGGACTGGAGGGGGCTCAATTGACTTATTCAGGGACCCACCTACACCATGGGGGAAACCCTTGTGCAGGTGTTTCCACTCTATGACCCCTTAGTGAGTGCTCCTCTTTACCCCCTGCCAACAACTGCCAGCGCCTGTGAAGGACTCACACCAGCAGCTGACAGAATAACACCCTTTATTAATAAAAATTGTGACAGATTAAGGTTCTAGGATTCTCAGTGATAATATTTGACCACAAAAACATATACAAAGAAATATACAGGCAAGCTCTAATCTCCAGTAAAAGTATTTAGCACATATAGAGCATGGTTCTTACCCAATAGGTATTCCTATTGGTAAGAAAACACATTCAGCTAGTTGAACAATCCCTAGAGTTATGATGGAGTCCTCCCTAATTCTTCCCCCATTCTTGGCTTACTTTGATACAATTTCTTGGTGTTTAGGTTTTGCTTGAGTGACTTTAGCCACACATACCTTTTTTACTGATTGGTGTAAAGCTCTCTCACTGCTTTTAAAGACAGAGTCAAAAAAATACAGATCACATTCCCAGAGAGGGATGGTTATATCTTGGAACCACTTTGGAATGGAGGTGGTGTGTTGATATTACAATTAGACTGTAATGACCAAAGTTCATCTAAGGAGAGGGATTTCACCACAGCTGTTGGCTCAGCAGCAGGACATCCTCCCCCCTCTCCCTGGTTGACACTTGCTATGTGACTTCTCAGCTGCCAGGTACCATCGAGCTCCCCTCCCTGCAAGGATTTCAACAGAACCTGACCACTCTGCTCCACCCTCCATTTCATCCCCTTTAGCAGATGCTATGGTGGCACACTGGGGGTGTGGGGAATCATCATAGAGTAGGTCTCGAGCATGCCAACCACATTACATCCAGGGAGCAACAACTGTATTTTTCCCTATAATTTCCGTAATGCTAAAACTTCTGTTAGGATGTGAATATAACTTCTCTGTTTCCTGCAATTTTACAACCAGCCAACTTTCCACACTGCCATCTAAAGAATAAAAGAAAACTCTTCATTCTAACACATGTAGGTTCTCCAATCTTTGCTTTCTACTGAACAACCTTTGTACTTATGTACAGTGGTCCTTTTCCCTGGTGACCTAGAGATTCATTAATCAGGCATAGAAGATGGTAAAAGCCATATGAGATATTGATTATTTCCTAAAAAAAGGGTAACTTGGAAGTCTTTTCACCCATCCACTGTGCCCACCTATCAATATCAAAATACCGGGTTCTGAGGCCACAGGGCTCAGTTTACTCACACAGTACCAAATATTCTGTTCATGACCATGTTCATGCCTCTCTGCATTGCAGTTCATAATCAAGTGTAGGGTGCAGCCTTATTCCCAAGTCTTGTGGGACAACTTAAAAGATGAATTAGATGGATATTATGAAGATTTCCAAATAGCAAAACACACAAAAAATTGATTTTCTCATTTTTATCTCATGAACCAGATTTCTTTTCAGTTGGATCACAGCTGACCACATATTCATTTTCTCCCAATTACAAGGCATAAAAATTCCTCATTTTGTTCTTGATACTCGTTTCCCTGAAGCTTAATTTACGTTACTATACTATTGTGTGTAACTGGTTTTATGTCCCTTAATGTACTGTTCTGTTTGGAAAAACAAACCAAACAACAGCAGCAGCATTCTGCCTGTGGATTTGTCCAATGTCTGGTCACCATCCTTTTCTATTTTGTACATAAAACTGAGCAAGATAGCTCATTTTTGCTGCCATAAAGAGAGATTGCATCTAAGTGGGCTTGGAGCAGACAAAATGTTAATCTTGACTTGAACTGAGAGTATTTGTAACTAAGCACACAAAGAGACAGGATTTGGGATGTTAATTAGGTGTCATACTGCAATGCTTATCTCATAATTCCACATTCAATGGACTTCTGAAAAAAGCTGGCTTAAGAAGGTCCTGCCTTTCCTTTGAAGCACTGTAAATGCTTGTGAAATTCTGCTATAAACTATGTCATGAACTCATCCAGGTTAAGAGTAACTCTCCAGAAAAAACTGTTATCCCAAGTTAATAGGCTTACATCTCTATAGTACATATTTCAACAATACAGTTGGGAGTGACCACATGGTCATGGGTGCTTAAACAGTCTCAGCAGCAGAGCCCTCCATATCCAGACTTTTAGCCCCAGGGTGTGGGCTCGTCCATTTTTCTACCTTGTAAAAGAAACAAAGAAACTCTTGGCTCTGTATTTAAAAATTTTCAAAAGTTGGATGCTTACATAAGAACAGGGAATAAAAAGCCAATTTATTCAGAAATTTCCAGCTTCAATCATCAAATCACTTTTTTAGTAAAGATGTCTTGAGGATATCACCAGAAAAGAAATTTGGAATGTGTCATTAGGTCAATCCAGTGTATCTCAATGTGGACCTTAAAACAAAAATGGCATGGGCTGCTCTTCATGTAGATCCCAAACATGAGCATTTTGCATGTGACTGGAGTATGTCATATGGAGTAAAAATGCCAATGGGGGTTTTAAGCTAAACTCTAGAACAAAGATTATGAGAAAGATTTCCATATTACCTAAATAAAATGGCTTCTTCTATGGGCATAAGATTGAAATTTAAGCATGTCTTGCTGACTCCTACTCATCTGTGAAATATCAAGAGTCAGCACTTTATAATTTAAAAAGAAAAATCTTGTCACTGCAGTGCACAGAAAAGATGAGATTCAGAGGATGAAACAGCTGTGCAGAGAATGACCTTGACGTTTGTAATCCCACTTTCTTTTGCTACAGAAATGAAAGAAGGTCTAGGTCTTACATTAAAGAAAGTAGGGCAGAGACCAGAATTTCTTTAAGTTTTGCCACTGCTTCCTGCCACTGCAGTCAGAACTGCTGTGTATTCTGAGCACACAGTCTGGCAAACAAAGGCTTAGGTTTTCAGAAGTTTTAACAATTCATAGGTACAAGTTAAGTGAATTGACTTGCTCGCATTAAAAACTCCAGCTCTGGACAAATATTAAAAATTGTGTTCTTTGAGAAATTAGGTAATGAATATTTCACATTATTCATTCAAACTGGTCTGTACTTTGAGGATATATTATTGTGCCATAGTATGCTGTAAAACAGAAATAATAGTAAATACTCATTCCACAAGAATATTATGAAATGTAGACACTAACATTTCTAGTTTTCATGGAGCCCATCAGTCTTATGAGAAAATCAACAGTGTCCTATTCAGAGAAAGATTTGAATGCTGCAGTGAGTCAGAGGGCCACAAACTGAAAGAAGCTCATTTTTAAATGACATATTTGCAAAATGTCTGTTAAGTCAGTACTGTCCATCTTGTGACATGAATGAGGCAGGCAGGGAGAGTTGGAGAAGAATGGTGTGCTCTCACATAATTAAAGCCTGCATCATAACACAACACATTTCAGCCCAAGTTCTTTAAAAGTTTGGCTAAGCTCCTAGCAACTGAATGAAAACTGTTACAATGAGAAGTTCTGGGAACTGTAAATAGAGCCTTGTTCCCCTGCCTTAGATCTAACACACATTTATTACAAAAATCCTCATAAAACTAATGAAACACTTTGCATAATAACACAAGAGCAATTTCAAAGAGCATTCCAATGGTGGAAGATCAAATTTTTCAAAAGGCTTTGTTTATGTTTCAAGAATTTTGAAACAGAAATTCTCTTTTGAATATGAGCTACTTAGTTATTTTCTATGCAAGACAAAAGTTAGGAATGAAAAAAAATTATATTGACAAGATCTGTTCATGATATGAGTCTAGTATAATCACTCAGATTATGACCTCAGAGTCAGTGTGGTTTAATTAATATTTAAGTGCATGTACTATAGCTACAATCCCAGATTCCTATCTATTATCTGACAGATGATTACTACTATTTGGCATTCAAACAGCTTCCAAAAAATAGGAAGTGAAAAACCGACTAAGAATAACATTTAGTGACACAGCACTCTGTTATGCAAAACAAGCCTACATTAAATACTAGATCTCATAAAAACACACACACACACAAACTTGGTCATCAAAGTACTGAAGTATTAAAGCACAAGCAGGCCCTAAACTAAGGTGAGTTTGGGGTTGTGTTTTCTCTTTGTTTAGATTATGGTCTCACATTTCAGTTCTGCAGATTAAAAGTTTGTGTGGTAGTGCCCATGAGACCCTAACATCACAGATAAATCTGAAGAATCAGAAGCCTCAGATCTGTGTTTCTGAGGGTAAACCTGAGCACTGCATCCATACCAATGCTATACAATATACTGTACACTGCCAGGCTTTGCAATACTCCTTGTCATTGCCCCACTGGTAATATTGAAGAATGCCATGAATTCAATCAAAAGCAGCTACAGTGACATCTGCAATTAGAAAGTGATTCTGCAGTTAAGCTATTCTTGCCTCCAAGTTAACAGGATTTTGCTTAGCATCTGAAAAAGGAAGTAAGAAAGGACAAATACACAGGAAGCAATCTAGTACTCCTAAATATCTGATTGTTACCACTTGAGGGCATGTTGACTTACCTCACCACTGAGAATTTTTTCATTGTCTTTTTCTACATCCTTTCATATGATAAAAATTGTTTTTAATATTGACACATATACATTTTAAAACTACCCAGAGACACATTTTTACTTCTATATACTGCTGAAGGAGAAAAAAATTCAAGCTGAAATGTATCAGCTATTTTTGCTGATGCCCAAAGTATGTACTCCTTCCCTTATTTCTCTGTAGCTCTTAGCTTGGATTTATAAATCCTGTCAATTTTATTGGTGTGACAGACCACACTGTCACCATAAGTTGTTATTCTTAAAAATCTCACACTACTTACAAGGCATTTGTCTTAGGTTTACAGGTCCTTCAATGAACATATTTACATGCAAGTCAATCTCTTTTGGTTGTAAATTCAAAGTGAACCTTTCAGGTGTTGCAGGGCTTTTCTAAGGCCAAAATACCTAGTTATAAAAAACCTGAATGATGGAGCACCATTAACAGGGATTGCCAGAACAGATTACAACAATAACGTGAAGAAAGTGTTAAATTACTTATACAGACATTTCATCAAAGTCTCTGCTCAACTTCCTGTTTTTTTTAATAGATGACAGATCTAGTTAAGATTATCTTAAGTCAAGAACTGGACAACTCATGGAATGATAGAGATGAGAAATAGAAGTACTGCCAGTAAGGGAGCTAAGCGAGCAAAACCCAGAGCAACACTGCACTGCAAGCGGGAACTCAAGAGTAAGAGCAGGAGTCAGGGGCTAAAGATCAGGGATGATATCCAAGGCACAAGGACAAGGTACCAAGGTACAGTAACATTCAGTGTGAGTAAAACAAAAGCAACCTGCTGAGTGTCCCAGAGCAATGAGTGCATTTTGGGCAGCTACCAGTCAGTCTGACACCAGTTTTCAATCCTGGGAGACCAGTTCCATGCAGGCCACCTCTGTAGTTTAGCATTTAAAAAAGAATAAATGCATCTCCATTTGAATTTTATAAACATAGGACAATTTCCATGTACAAGTATAACATGAGCACTTAAAATACCGTAGATACTGCTATGTAGTAAGAGGTCTGATTAGGTTATTGAGAGCTTTTGAGTTTACAGTGATCTCAGCCCACCATTGTTTTCTGGGTTTTTAGTCTTTTCTTCATTTCAGTGACAGATTTTAGTCAGATTTAGAACTTTCTCCCTATGTACAGACATATTGCTTGCAAGAAGCATCACTGTATGTGTGAAAGCAAATATGTGGCTGTTTATTTTATATACCATAGCAGAGAAATTGTCTGCAATGTGTGTGTGAACCTATCAGCACAGAGGTAGAAGAGGTATTACACTTCATCTGCAGCTGAAAATTCTGTCAATTGACAGAAAAGGGGCAGAGTGACATGGGAAATGCAGACAGGCAGTACATATAAAGAGACAGATAGCAAGTAGACCAGAAAAAAAGGATATGAAATACATTTGATACAGGTGAAAGATGTCAGCTTATTGCTTTTTATTTACAGCCCTGCATAGAAATGTACAGTGCTTTGCCATACAAAAATTAAATTGATGCAGATAGCTCAAGGAGTAGGCATGTGAAATCAGAATTGACAGGAAAAGAGAAGTAGAATGAGTTTAATTATTGTGGAATAGGACCTACTTTATCCTCTGGTCATCACAATAAAAAATGCAATTAAATATTCTGAAGAAATAGCCAGTGTCTTGGTAATGAGACTTAAAATGTCATTATACAATGTAAAGTGCTCAGACAGGAATTAGTGATAAGCAGGTAAGTCTTGGAGAAAAAAAAAGTGCCAGACTAGAAAATACATAATAGTAAAAGCAACACAGGGACATATCTGAGAAAGAGGTCTTAAACACTAAGCAAAAACTATTTCCTGGAAGGATGTAATCTCAGACCAGCCTTTTCTATAAAAATTACAGAAAAGATAAAACACAAACAGAACTTCTTATGAAGAAACGCCAGTTAATTTCTGCTCCCAAAATACACCCTAAAGATAGCAGAATCCAGAAACATTATCTCAGAATACATCTTTCACATTTGTACACACTTAATTGTTCTGTGTGATGCAAAAATATTTTATTTACTTCATTAATACTTGAATTTTATGAAGGAATTGAATCTTGTAAGGATTCAAAGATTCAAGAGCAGTTGAAAGGATTGCTTGAGATCCAAATCTAGAATAATGCTCAGCTAGCATAGTATTTCACATTCAGACCCCAAAATTATGATTACTCAACATGCAAGTGCTCTTTGGGTTGCCTCCACCTATGATCTTTGTAGAAAGGAAGTAAGTTCTGTGAAGACTGAAGTAAGAGAATGAATAAGGTAATTTTCTGTGAAGTTAATTATAGCAAAATTACTTGTTTATTTTGGGTTTTTGTAAAATTATCACAAGGCTTGTATAAGCATAATGGATACATGTATCGTGCCTATAAATTCTCATTCATATGGGATAAACCACTGTAGCAATGCTTTGAAGTTAACGAGCCTTCCCAGTTCATTACAGATAAAAATACTGAGTTCCACCTTCAGTATGAAATTAATAACTGTTAGCAGCGTAAGCAAGCTTTGAATTTAATTTCGGGTACCACAGAAGCAGCAACAGCAATTTCTTTTCATACATTTGAGGTATATAAAGACAGGCAGCAAACACCAACCCTTCAAAAACTCCCCAAAATGTTTTTAATTACTTTTCTAAATTTTTTAAAATGTAAACTTAAGACAGTAACACATAGCAAAAATTGTTTTTACTTCCAGCACTTTGAAGCAGTAATCGTTTATTATTTTGCACTTGATAGGATGAGCATTATTTACAACTCTAAACAATCCTGAATTTTGAAAGTCTGACTCTATTTCACAAAGCAGCAAAATGATGTTTTACACGGGATGCGTCAGAGAATAAATACTTTCAGAAAACAGACAACTTGACAATATTTCTAATGGGAACACTTTCACCTAACAGAAATAATAAAATGTATTTTCCCAATGGACAAGGAGTTACTTTTTAGCTGGTTTTCTTCTTAAAGAATCACAAAAAAACCCAAAGCTTTAAGATCATCAAGTCTAACCATCAACCTATCACTGCCAAGTCCACCCCTAAACCTTGTCCCTACGTGCCTCATCTACTTATTTTGCATATGTCCATGGATGGTGACTCAACCACTTAAGTGGACGGACTGTTCCACCACTTGATAACCCTTTTGGTGAAGAGTTGTTTCTTCATATCCAATCTAAACCTCCCCAGCACAACTTGAGATCATTTCCTCTTTTAATCATCATCAATTAAACGCAAATTGATGTTCTGCATCACACACCTTCTTCATAACTAAAAAAGTGTCAAACACTTCCCATTTGCGGCTGTCATTTAACATAAAAATTCATGAGGCATCTGAGAATAGCTTACTAGATCACATTTACATGGATAACTCAGTCTGCACAGGCTAAGTAGGACTGAATTAATGAACGTACTGTTGCTTCACATACCAAAAGCATGGCTAAAGGGATAATCCTCAAATGCAGAAGCAGGGACTGGGAGATGCACTGGCTGCAGTCATTGAAGTCCACTGCAATCTCAAGAAGCTAATCTTGCTCAGGTCAGGGCACTTGATCCATGTTATTGGGAATGACTCAGGACATAAGCAATTAGCCTGTGTCCACACTTAATGTTTTCTTTCTCCTCTGTCCTGTTTCATTCCCAAACATGCTGTGATTGTGAAAGGCAGAATGTGACACCATAAGAGACTTACATCTTCTCTGCACAAACACAGTCTGGGTGGCAGCAACAGAGAAAAAGCTTCCCCTAGGGCATACACTAGGATTATCAGCAAGGGAGGACTACTTCTGGATTAAAGCTTTGGCCCACTGTCAGCTACAGCAAAACTCCCACTGAAGTCAGCAGAGCCAGGATTTCATGTCTGTTGCAGCAATTTTGACACCCTGCCTGTTCTGCCTTGGGACTTCCAGCCAGCACAAAAAGGGTCTTAACAAGTGCCAGAAGCCTTTGCATTATGAACTGCAGGCAGAAGCCCTGAAACCATTCACATAAAAACAACCAAATACTCATCAGCCATTTGAGAAATTTAAGACACTGCCAAGCTCCAGGGGATTCAAACCTGCATGCGCAAGTATGATGTTTCACATTAGCACACCATGCTGAAATACTCTTGTCTGTTAAAGTGCTGTCTTTTTTTTCTTTTTATGAAAGTGTTATGGCAGAAGATTCATGTTTTGACTGAACACAGAGCAAGAAGCAAGCTAAATTATATACTCAATACAAATCTCATGCAATAATGATGAAAGGACTGTAAAATGACTGCAACAAAAGCACACACTTCATGAAGTAAAGTCTCCTCTAAATTCAGTATGTGTAGGCAATATAGGGAAAATGGAAATGCATTAAGAAAAGATGAAAATGTAAATCAGACTGGCCAAAAGTCTTAATGACACTGTAAAATATTATGATAAGTCTCTGTTAAAAATATACTTAGTCTTTGTCACTGCATATAAAACAGATAGAAACCTAGCGAGATGTCAGAAACATAACTGTAAGTCAAGCTGGCATGGAATTACAGTGCTCAACAAACTCAAAGAGCCAGTTATAAGTCCCTGACCTATGACAAATTTTTGCTGACTTCAGCACTAAGCAAAAATAACTCAAATAATTGTGGGCTGCAGGACTAGACCTTGGTCATTATTTTATCTAAACACAGGAGGGCCTCAGTTTAGTGAGGATGGCATGAATTTTGCAATGAACACCTATTTTAAAAGCAGTCAAATTCTGCTGCTACTATTCAGTGAAGAAGCAACCACTTGATCTCAGGCAGCATACAGATGCCCTACTTACAATATGTTACAGTCATTACAAAAGAAATGGATATTTATAGTTGTATATATTAGACTTACATTGTCATATAAAGACAGACACACACACAATATACTCTATTAGATTAGTTTAGATTAATTTAAGATGTTGGGTTTTTTTCCTAACTCTTTGAGACCATATTTTAATAGAAGCTTTTATAAAAGGTTTAAAGCTTAGAACGGGATATATTTAGAATTCCATTCAGCTTCACAAAAAAAATATTTGATCAAAGAAGTGCAATTCAAGATCTTCTAGGAATAAAATTTCTCATGCAATACTTAACATTTCCAAATAGAAATACCATCAGAAAAAAACAATACTTGAGATTCAATTCTAGGTTTTCAGAAACAGCTACAGAAAGTCAAAGCAACAAAACATTTCATTCTAAAAGCTTTAGCTGCTGTTTTTTAGTTCTTTATCAACAGTCCATCAGCCCTTAGCTTTAAGAATAGCAATTATGATAGTGGTCATAACTGGTTTATGCTTGCTTAAAAAGATTACTGCTGAAGTTTACTGAACTACTCTGGCTTGAGTAAATGCATGGCAAAACCCAAGCATTGGAACACCAATGACGCCACTCCCACTCTTCCTTTTGGATGGAGGCAAGGGAATAAAGCCACACTAATATCAATGAAAGATAACTAGCACAAAGTAAGTCATACATTAGGCATCATCCTATGCAGTGATAAATTCTTTGGCGAAATGCATGTTTGGAAGAAAAAAAAAAGGCTAGGGAAAATGAATGTACATTAAACATGATCATCATTCTGATGAGATATTTAGTTATACAGCCCTCTCCTAAGTTATACTTCCCTCTTCTACTGCTAAGTAGGAGGACATATCATGATAGCCATTCTGCAGAACATTCATCATCAGAGAATTAGGTTCCTTACAAAGCTTTTTTTCTTAACACTTTCTTATTTGTGTCTGTAGCCAGTATTTTCTATTTGTAGGAAATTATATATATATAATTTTTTTAAGCATCCAAGGAAAAAAATAACATGAGTTATTCCTCTAATATAGTTGTCTAAAGGCAGAAAAAAGTCAGATATATTCTCAGATATTCAGAACTGGATCATTAAAAAATTCTCGTTCACAGGTGGTCATTTACTAATCATATACAGACAACAAGGTGCTTTGATTCCTGTTTCTATAATTCTAAATTATTAACATTTGACTGTTATATCTAAATATTAAAAAAAATATCTTCAGACTCTCCATCCTATTTCTTTTTCAGTGTTCTAGAAATCCTCCTGGATAATGCCCCAACATTCCCTCCCTTCACACAAAAAGCTTGACATTCTATGTTTTCTGATTAGTTGCTGACATTTTTTCATGCAACTATTTAGTGAGAATTTTTTTAAAAAAGTGAAGGATCACAGAATCAGAGTTCGGAACAAAATAAGTCAGGTGTTACCTTCAGAAAACCTTTTAACCTTTTTCAACTTGAATTTTCTTTCCTGGGTGTTCCTTTGGTTTTATGCTATGCTATATATAATAATCACTGTTCTGTCTTCAGTTTACCTTACTTTGTACCTTCATTTACACTTTTCTTCATCACATTCCTGTTTGTCTAAGTTTATTTTTCATTGCATGGACCTAACCACCTCCTCTCAGCTTGTCCCTACATTCACTCAAGCCCACACCAAGTGATCTAAACTAGCTTTAGCCATGGCTTAAAAATTTTAAAACTTGCCTGAAGCCTTTATACCTCCATCTTTCCCCTCATAAAGAAGTTGGAATCTCAATAATCTCAACATGAACAATCAGCATCAGGAGAAAAAGTGCTTGCCTGGGGCTTTTTTTTCCAAATATTTTAGAATATGTTACTAAGAATAGTAAGTGAGAATCCCAAAGTTACAATAAAATGGTGTTAGCATCAACAAATACATCGAACTTCATTTTTACTTAACAGTGAAATAACAAAGCAGAACCAGACTAGAGTATTTTATTTGAAAATTTTCTCATTATCTCAAAGTGATACCTACAGCTTAAATATAAAATTCTAATTTCATATACAGAATTGAATCTGCTGTTTGGTTAAGTTACTAACTAGTCCCTTAGACTAATTCACACATATTGTATACACAAAGTTGAGAATACATTTTTTTTCAACTGTTGGATCACCTGATGAAGCTCTACTTAACTACAAATGATCGAATGCCTAACAAAAATACAGGAAGAAACAAATATGGGAATTGTGCTGGATACTGGACTCTTGACAGATGTTCCAAAACCAGTTGATACTGGGCATTTATTCCCATTTGTGTCCCACAGCTGTTTCACAGCCACCTTGTATTACCTTAACAAGCTAAAGTGTGTGGACTCTCCCTGAGCAGAAGTGTAACCAAACCCACAGGGATGGGAGCACCAAGAAACATTTAAACCAGCACTCCACCTTTAATAGTGGGTAGAATTCTAACAAGACCAAGCACTTGAGTTTTGACCACTTAAGAGAGTTTTCCTCTGCTGCAACTTAGATCCTTGGGTAACAGTCTTCAGCACATAATAGCTGAGGTCTGCCAGGAGGTCTTTGAAAGAGCCCTCTTCTCTGCATTACATACACATTCTTACAGTCTATATGTCAGGGCAAGAAGCCCAGATTTTGTCATCAGCAAGAGCACTGTGCAAGATTGCTGTCTTTTCTAAAAGCATTCCCTCCAGGGAATTCAAAATGATCAGGCAGTTTCAGAAATGGCAATCTCAGCCTGGGCTGAATACAAATCAAATACATAAATGAAATTGCACATCACTTAACACTTACTGATGAGAGTATTGACAGCAGCATGGCCTTTTCCCCTAGCCAGGATTCTTTGAGTCTAATTTTACACACCAAAATAATTACACTGCTCTTCCATACTGGTATCAAGATGCTCCTGACACTACACATTGCCAGATTTCAGTGGGCTGAAGGTTACCTATTAGGGCAGACTCATTAGTGGCCAATATGTTTAATAGGAATTTAACAGTCACTACTTTGTGTGTTGTGAGGATGTTTGTTTCCAAAATAATTACAGCAATAAATTGTAAATACAAGTCTGAGTTTAATTCATAAAGCAATTCTATACTTTTAGAATGAATAAGTTCTAATTCCTTTCCATCTTTAAACTACAAAAATCAGAAATAATTTCTCACTCTTTTGACCCTAGTCAAGATTTTAAACTCTTTTGGATGCATAGCTTAAAAACGCTTTGTAGTTTACAGTTTATGTCCTACCTGCTTAAAAGAAATATTTCACACTTATTTGAAATTCAGACTGCAAAGTGAGTGATTGGTGGGGAAGCAGAAGCAGCTCGATTACTATGGAGAGGCAGAATTTTGTAAGAAGCCTCACTGAAAAAAACTAATGCCAACAGCATTTATGATTCTCAACTCAAAAAAAATTTAATAAAATCTAGTATATTTGAATCTGCATAAAACCTATTCTGAAAATAGATTGATATTGCTAATATTTCTTAATTGAAGGAAACCAACCACTGATTCCTCTTCCACTTCAATTATGAAATGAAGGCAAATCATCTTGCATCCTTTTCATCCCATCACATCCCTTCTCTACTATTTGCCCAATTCATAGGCTACATCCCACTCCAACAGAAATGTGCTTAAGAGTGTGAGAAGATGATGCATTCCAAACAGGGTTGTTGATGGCTGAAGACCGTAGTTCAGCCTCAGCATGGGTAACTGCTGGCACTACAATGCTTACCTTGAATGAGACAATATTGGGAAGGTAATATACAAACAGCTAACAAAGGTTAAAAACTTCAGAGTTTACCACATTAGGCTCTAAATTGCATTAAATAGACTGAGGGCCAGAGCCTAACCAATCTTTTTACATACGACCAGAAAATATTGCATTTCAGTTATGTTGTGCTACAAAAAGTAGCAATTCTAATCCCTAATGTTTTTTCAATTAGAAAATGAAGCAGTATTTTTTTTAATGTGAATTTTTTAATTCAAACTATTCATAGGAAAATTTAAAAGAAACTGTGATAAAAATGTCACAGAAAACCAATTCCAAGATACTCAAGTTACAGACCTTTTCATACTTCTGCCTCTCTTACACCAAAATATAGTGGCAACTTCATGCAGTGCCTCTAGGCATAAAACTCCCTGATATAAATTCAACAAGATAGAGAGCAATTATACATTCTGACCTGAATTTCTTCATTTCTCACATATTTCTAAAGCAGAGGTGATTTCTATTTGCATTTTACAATTTTCCGAGTCCGCTAATTGCAAGGCATTCTAACATAAATGCAAATTGTCTGGACAGCCACCATCCAGTTTCTAATGGACAGGTGCTCATATAAAAATTCAACAGCATCAGCAACAAGCTAGCAGTAACCAGCAGGGTGAGGGTAGAGAGAAATGACTTGACTCTCAGCTGAACTTCCTGTTTAACCACAAGGATAATCCAATTAGGTCAAGGTCAAGTATGTGAGAGAGCAGCTGTGCCACACAGCAAATAAGGGTTGCTGGTATATTGATATATATAGTAATAGTGTTTTGATTTTCTCAACCACCATTTCATGTCTTGCAATGCAAAGCTGCTGCAGGAGAAACAAAGTGCACTCCTGCACTCTTAGCCTTGCTTCTGGGCTCTGTAGGTTCAGGTGCCTCACAGGCTGCTTGAAGCCTTGTGGCAGGGCAGTTCATTAGCACTCACTGCAGCACTTCAGTAGCCCACCTCTTGTCCACAAGGAAAACATTAAAGCTGTCCAACATAGTAACTAATAACCAACTAATCCTCCTCCCATGGGATGAGATATGTTTAAATCTCCCTGGCAGAATGAAATGAGTGGACTGGTGGTGACATTCTTATCCACAGAAACTTATTCTCAGATGTAGCACACTTAGGACCTGAATTAACTACTACAAATAGATGCTTGCAACATTTAGTGATTCTGGGACCTGTAGTGCTTTGGCTTAATAATTTATGATTTTCCTTCTTCAGTAAATGAAAAAAAAATTGATTTATGGCAGTAAATGCACAGGTACTGAAAACGGCAGCTGTAGTTTTTTTGATACCCATCTGTCCTCCTCTTACTCCATCTGTTTCCTTCACTCATTGCACTGGAATTCAGCTTCACAAAATGCAGTCCAAACTCTTTCATGTAGCACAGTGTAAGTTACCTAGTAACCCAGCTAAAAAGCATTTTCAAAATAAATCACTCTCCTTGTACTCTGTAGAAGGCAACAGACATGGATTTTGTGGTTAATATATGTCTGAATGGTTTTTTCAACAAAATATACAACTGTCAGCAAATTTCCTCTGATTTCAGATGGTACACGTGGAAATAATACCATAAAGGCTCATTATTTTAAACAACTATTGATTATACCCCGGGGATTTTCACCAATTCCACTTGATACTGCTTTTAAAATGGTAAGTACCTTCATAATTTTATGATTTATAGACTGCCTCGATTTTATAGATAATACAACAGTAAAAATGCACACTAATATATAATGTCATTTGATTATATAGCTTTTATTAAACAGTGTTGACTGACTTTTTTTATTCTTCAACAGTTCTTTGGCCTGTTAATGATTAAAGATTTGGATTTCACTCTTTACACTAAATGTAAGTGTTTAACAGGAAAAGAAAACCTAAGAAAGCACTCCCTCCTTTACAATCCAATATGGAACATAAAATATAAAGGCTGAAATGAATTTAAGGAAGTTCTGCATAGTACAAATACAAAAGCTACTACTAAAACCCATTTGTTCTACAGAAAACTATAAGCAAAGGCTATTTCCATTATTATCCCATATTTAAGTCATTGTGGTACACGAGGTCAGTCAATGGTCAAGAAGGGAGGTTGCTGTTACTCTATAAAAGGGCTCACACTTTAATTATAAGTACCTCTGTTCATGGTATCCTTCACTTTCACACTAATGTGGTACCTTGAATACCTACATGCCTTAAATACTTTGGTTTATGCATTTACCACTTCATTATTGCTATCACAATAAAAGGAGACATTTACATTTTCTTTGCACTACAAAGCTCTTTTAACTGACACTGAATTTATACAGAATAGAATACTCAATACTAGCATACAGAATACAGTGGACAGGAAAACACACAACACTGGTGATAAGTTCCTAGGTGATAGGAACTATTTCTAATTTCCTTTTTTTTTAGTGCCATACATTATTTTACTAAAAATTCAGTAGCACAACTGCCTGAAAGAATTTTTTCTTTCAGTCAAAAGCAATAAACTACATAACCTCTTGAGATACAGAAGTGGTTATAATATAAGAAAACTTGAAAAGATGTGGTAAGAATTTAGGTTGGAAATGTTTTTCCAAGTTGAAAAATAGAAACAAATTATGATAATAAGACTTTATAGAAATTTCATATTGCAGATCCATTATCATGATGTAGGTGACTGAAAAATGCGGACTGCAATTCTTTTAATCTTTATGTGTATTTAAATACATAAAAGTCAATTCTTCCTTTCTGTGGCAGAGTTTGAAATACTTGCAAATGAAAGCAAAGAACTAAACTGCTGCTACTAACCATACAGAAAAAAAAATTAAGTCTGTATACCTGTGGTCTTTAAAAAGCATTAAAAATTAAGCATTTGCATAAAGATAAAGAAAGAAAACACATGCAAAAACATTTATCTTTTAGACATCTGCATGCTACTTATCTCAATCTCTTTCATAAATAGGAACTAATTATGGAGAGCTTGAAACCAAGACAATGCCCTACAAAGAGGCAACCTTTTGTAAATATACCCAAAATAGTGTGAGTAAATCTGTATCATACAGATTCATATTTAACACATAGATCTTTTTGGTCTAATCTTTCTCCTTTTATAAGCAACAATAAAACTTTTACTAATTCCATTAAAAGCAGAATGAGCCTTGATGTATTCTTTCTCTAGTAAAATTACCTGCACTGCAGAGTACCAATATTAACTGTGAATGGTAGAATTGTAAAGGCTCTAGTGAAACAAAGCATTCAGATCTCTAAATTAATGCCTGAGCTCTGACTTTAAGTGAAGACAGAGATCAGCAAGTCAGCTGCTGCTCATATTGCTTTCTTATTCATAATTGAAAAACCAGAGGCTTAGGGAGTACTTGGCAACCTAATCCATTCCTTCCCAGGAATTTTATATACGGTTCCTTTTAATATAATTTTATTCTCCTGCTTTCTTCTCCTGCTATAAATATAATTTCAGAAACAAGTTTCATCCAAGGCTAAATTTCAAACCTCAAAACTGACACAATATAGGGGTCAGCAGTGAGGATGAAATTTCAAATATGCTGAATCAATCCTGCCAAGGTGGTATTAAGGCTCCTCAGTTTCAAAGTGTACCTCAGCTGCTCTATTTGGACAGTAATGTTCCCCAGAGTCACTGCAGAAGTGCATAACAAGCTGTTTCTCAGAGCAAATAGCAACTCTTTATATATCAGCAAAAGAAGGCTGGCAAAGGACAAAATAGAAGACCTTTCAGCCACTCAGAGCTGCAAAGAGCCCTTAGAAGGACTGCAACAGTCCTGAGTCAGAAAAAATATTTTCTTTGCAAGCTGGGAGGAAGAGGTGGTTGGATGGACCCAAGGAAGTCAGCCAAGTTAAAAGTTGCATGCTGGATTTCACAAAATTAAGCACAACCACGGCCTTTATTTTTAGACACCTGTGCTAAAGGAAGGGAGATTAAGATGCCTGAAATTATTATTCTTCACAGGCAGGGTCACTCAGAAATCTGATCTGTATTATTGCAGACGCTTGTAAACACTGATTCACCAGGATACAGCACTGAGCTATAATTCACACTTAGCACAGCAACCCAGCAGCCAAAAACCGTGTCCCATTAGAACAGTATATGAAGTGACAATTTGCTGTGCTGCTATACAAAAATCATAATGGGAAGAAATACCTTCAGGATTGCCCTAAAATACCATCTGTCCACAGAAAAAGGCAAAATACATGGATTTAAAGACAATATTTTGCCAGCCAGTAGCAGCAGTAAGCATTATCCCTTCCCCCTACCCTTTACCTTAAAAGGGACTATTCTAAATCACTTGAGTTTGGCATATACGTTTTCTGTGACAAAAATAAACCGAAGCAAGTGAATATGTAACAATGTGCAAAAAAGCAGAGCCCAGGGTGGAAAAAACAACCCAGTGCACATGTTCTGTTTGCCATATACTGCTACCCTGAAGTGCAGAATATTTGCAAAAATATAGGGAACTCTGAATGGCAGCAAGAGGCATTTGCAGCCTAGATCAGTCCTAGTGTGTGCCTTCAGAGACCAATTTTACACCAGCTCATCTTTAACCTAAATAGCATTTACATGAGTTTCAAATAAATCACTCATTCTTAGTCCTAACTTCCTGACTCAGTGCAACAGCACTATCATGTCAGTCCACCTTAAAGTAAGGGCAAAATGAATTATGTAACTAAGTCTAAGTGGATGCACTGGGCATAGTAAAGGAGGAATGCAGATGAACATTTAAAGCTAAAGCTTTAAAATTAGATCACAGAAAATGCATTTAAATAGTTACAACAGCAATTATTTAATTTCAAACTACTCAACACTATGAGACCACAACCTGAAAATTTATTCTATGACTTTAGATTTTTAGACAGCTGCTAAACTACCAGATTTCAGCTTTCCTTGGTTAACTGATCAGAACGTGCTTTTCATTCATTCTTGGTTTTAAACTTTTTTGCTAATGCAGAAAATCTGCATAATACCAAAAACTGAGACTCAGAGATGGAACTTGATCTCAAAATAGCAGGGCTTGTTGCAGTTTTTGGTATTTTTCTAGTATTTAATTAACTAAAAACTTCACTTCAGAATTATAGTTCACTGACAAATAGCTTCATTACACGGTGATTGTCTGTGGCATTTCACATTCTTCCAGAAGGCTGATTTCAAAAACATACAAACTTTGGAGGGGGGAGTAGCAAGAAGGAAACAAACTGAAATAACCTTAGCTTACATTACAAAAAGGAAAATTCCCTGTTCAAGTTCAAACTAAATGGCATCTTGGAGGTGAGAACAGAACAGTAACCACATCAAGCAACTTGTGTGAATGATGACTTGGAGAACCTGGCAAAGAAAAAGAGGAGAATCCTCAAGGCAAGAGATGCAACAAACCAGCTACCTGCATGGATTCAAAGAAAAAATGGGAAATTTTGACAGTGTGTTTACAGAGCCTTTTGAAAGACAGGAAAATAAATTGGAAGGGTTAAATAGGATTTATTAGTCTTTAGAGGGATAAGTCTTTCTCCCTTTTCAACTTGTGCACCATCACATTCAACATTATCAGCAGGTCATTCTGTACCTTCTCAAAGTTATAAACAGCAGTCCAGATGCCACAAGCATGGCAAAAGAGATGGCAACCTTGGCTGTGCCTGGTCTCTATGCTACTGAGTAATCTATTGTAATCAAGGCATTAAAGAATAAACCCATTACAGTTTCATGATGGCAACTTGAGGAGATACACTAAAATTGCAGTTTTGTATGTATATGGGGAGGGTTAGCCCTCTGCAGAGGGCCACAGGTCTGGCATGGAATTGCTCTTCAGCTTGGTAGGCAAACAACATGCACTGATCTTCAGCTCAATAAAATGGGGATGCCTCCACTGCAGAGCAAAGAGGTGACATTTCACTTCACTCAAGCATCAGATCTCCTAGAAAGAAACTATATTTCCTTGGTTTATTTATACAAGTTCAGAGGATGCTGATATCCATACTTGCAAAACAACCATTGAATGCTCTTATATAGTAAGGAGAACTGTAGAAATATCCAAGACCGAACCACAGATAGGCCCAGTTCTCCATAGAGTCAAGGCTGCATATTCATCCACGATAACCACTGGTGCCACACTGAAATACACCACGCTAATGGCCAGTCTGTTCCTTTCCTTGTTGTGCCCAAGCACTCATAGGTAACGTACAACTGCTTGGTAGCTTTTGATCTCTTCTGGTCAGGCCAGTACTGCAACCTATTTTAACCTATTTTGGATTAATTCTTTGTCTGTTGGCTTTGTCCCTTCCTTTCAGACACTGTTCAGGTTTTGGCTGGGACACAGTTTTCTTCATAGCAGTCTGTGTTTTGAATTTGTGGCCAGAGCAGTGTTGACAGCATAACACCATCTCTCTTCATACATTACAATTTCATTGCATATATGTGGATGACTTTGACAATCAATTTGCAAAAAAAAAAAAAAAAAAAAGGAGGTTTAGGATCTAGAAGGTACATTTCCAAAGTTTAAAACAAGAGGTACACTCAATCCTTTTAATGAATAATAGGCTAAGTATACACACCACTTACAAGTGGATTTCAAAAGGTTCCACATTTAGAACAAGTTCAGGAAACAGATGAGATGAAATTTTTAAAAAAACTACAAAAACAACCCTAGCAACACATCAAACAGTGATTACTCCTTGCTATTCATTTACATACAGCATTCTGTCAGCCAGTAACAATCATTAAGCATTACCCCTTTCCCCCACCCTTCACCTTAGAAGGGACTATTCTATATCCCTATCTATTCCTGTAAAAACTGATCAACAGCAGTTTTATGTCTTTGTTAGAATTACTGCTGCTCAAAAGTGGCAATTCTAGGACAGATTTTATTGTTTTGGCTACTAACATAAAAAAGTTCCTGTCCTGCTGAATCTTTTATTTCTTCTTCCCATGTTGTAAAAAGCACCCTGATATCTCTGTAAAAGATACATCACAGCATAACTGCATCCTCTGCATTAAAGACAGGATAGTGAAATGTAGGATCAGCATTTCTCTGACAGTGCCTGCATGTCTTCTGGTTGCCAAGGTACAAAATAGATTCAAATTTCTGGGGTTTTCATATATGAAAACATCTTTTGGGGAAAATGTCCAAACAAACATTGTGGATGAGAGATTTTCTTTGTTTACAGAACAGACTACATCATGAGGATCAAACTTATCCACTTCATCTCTCACCAGTAATCTAAAAAACACTGCATGTTTAGTAGTTGCCTGAGGATTTGCTTTCCTTATCTCTTCAATCTTGACAAAGGGACCATAAAATGTGCCAGGTAAAGGTAGCTTTCACAGTTACTAACCCAGACCACCTTATGTGGAAACAAATCAAAAGCACAAGTTCATTCCACAGAAGCTGTAAAACAGTTTCCATACAAGATTATTTTGGCCCAAGTAAAGTGACACTAAAGAAAGATTATGTTAAAAAGCATTCAACTGTGCATCAGCTCAGATATAAACTAGCTGACATTCCTTACAGGTGTATTGTGTATCCATCACACCCAGATGAATATCCTCAGGCTAAGATATATTGAACTACTAACTGCTTTCACTTAGGAGAACATGCATTGGCAATATATGATAAAGCATCTGAAGCAAAATAATGGAAGCAAAAATTGGACACATGACTAATTCGCTTTTTACTTCATCTTGAATCCAATACCATGGTGAAATTATTGCACAGGACTACAGTTGCTGTTACTTTTCAGCAAATAATGAGCATTCTTATTACTACCAGTAAATATTTCAAAATCCAAACACAGAAAATCAAATATTTCCTTACACACAATAAAAATCCTATTTAAAGAAAAATTCCAGAAAAAACAAAAGAATTTGAATCAATTCAACACTGACACTCAAAGACACATTTTACATGTAGTAATAACTGTACATCCTTGAACCTTTTCAGTTTTATAGATAAAAGTGGAACTGAATGTTTAATTGTATGCAGATGGTTATTTTTATTTCAGTAAAGCTAGCACAAAAATGGTCTAACAGAACTTGGGTCTTTAGTTCATTCCATAACTTCCTGTGCATTGCAAAGGCACAAGACCATAACTAATCAAGATTCCATGACAGGTATGAAATGAACCTTAATCAATGCTCTTAATGTCTCCTACTATGTAACCTCAAAGATGAAGTCTAAAGCCTAAGTATTTTGGACAGTGCAAGACAATGATCCTGAAATACAAGAATAAATTACATTACACTTACAGAACAATCTTGACAAAATACCATCAGAAGATATAGCCTCTCCTAGAGTATCAACAAATGTTCCAGGAAATAGAAAAGTGTCTATTTTTAAAAGAAGTTTGACAATTCAATTTTAATTCTTGGTGCATCTGGTGTCATTCTGAATGCACAGCGTATCACAGCATCTCTGGATGAAATAACCAAAGGGCAGAACAATGACAAACTCACAGCATTGCCCATGGAGAATCCTGCTTCAAACTCCCACCCAGGCAGCAAACATTGTACAGTAGCCAAGGATGGGCATTACCATTCACCAATAATACCCTCAGTTTCAAGCTCCCTTTATCTAATAATTAAGTAATATGCCATGCACAAACATTGCTTATTCCCAGTTTGCTGTGAGAGTTATGTTGTTTCAATTCCTATTCCAAGCACAGAAGCTACCAAGTACCTCAGACCCCATGAGCCCTTCTTGGCATTATATGGAAATGGCTTAAGCACATATCCCAGGTCTAATAATTCCAAAGAAAACAGAATCTGACACATTAGTTTTAAAGTGACTGACTACAACTATAGAATTAAAATTGCATCAGGACATGATAGGCAATGAAGGAAAACATTTGCCATTACGGTGACTGAAGATGCTGGAGGTAGTGCTGAGACACTTTTGTGAGCAGTGAGATTAGGAATGGAGAGCCTTTAACATTTTTCATCTGTCTTGACTTGCCTGATTACCTGGATATAAAAATTTTGGTTCACTATTTTCTAATTTCAACCTTGCAATGCTACTTCATGTCTCCATAGAGCCAAAATTCCTGGTTTGCACAAATAGATTACTAACTGCTCAGAAAGGTGTTGAAACTTTAGGATCTCCATAGGCACCTTGACCCAAAAAGTTGAGTTGATATCAGAAAAATCACTAATGGAACAGTGAGTCAGAACAAAAGTATTGATTAGAAACACTTGATAATGTTGTGGCTAACCATAATGTATGTATGTCCTACCCTAGGGCAGCTTCTGGCAGATGTGTGGTCATGTTTACTGGAAAGGTTTAATTTTTTCACATTTAGGCATATTTCTATTTTTGCAAACAGACTAGGAATAGACATGAAGGGAATTTCTTTTTAAATCTAAAGGAACATAAACCAACTAGAATTGTAGAATACATTCAGAAGAATGTAATCTACAAGTCATTTAAATGCACACTAGTCAATACCTGCAATGATATAATCATCTTTTCTTTTACTTCAGAGCTATGTCAACATTAGGTTTCATTTCACTGCAAATGCTAGCAGTTAAAATATCAGGTTTTGTACATACCATTAGAGAAAAGGTCTTTCTTCTCATTTCTATATGTAGTACCAAGGTATTAATTTGAAAGTTCTGTTTGCCTAAATAGGGTACCCGGAGTTTTATATTGTCATTATAATGTCATTCCGTAGCACATCTATTGCACCTCTAGCTACCTGTTAGTGCATAAGTAGGCCAGGCAAATCGGTGGTTCCAAGGATCAAACTTTGCCCACTGCATGAGAGGATTATGTCAGATGAGGTGCTAAGAATCAGCCATTATATATCCTTTCTATAAAAATTTAAACCACTGAGAGCTTCACTTTCAGTGTGTATTTCAGGAGCAACATAGCATTTAGAATAATTAAACAAGCAAAAGGCACCAACACAAGTGACTGGATGTTTAGGCTTCTCAGTGGGCTATAATTTTGTGTATTTCCTACTTTTATCAGTCATCACATTTGTCTAAATGCACACAGATTAGAAATTTCATTATTCAAAAACCTGCACCCCTGAATCACAAAGGCATTTGCTTCTCTGTCAAAGAAAGCAGAAGGTATTTGAAAAAGACTATTAGCTGACTTAGCAAACATGACAAAGGCATGGTAAAGTTACAGGGTAGCTGGTCAAGAGTGTCTAACTCCATATTACAAGATGGTCCACAATTTAAAGGTCTGGAAAAAAGGATGGAAGAGGCACTATTGTCTGGTTACTAGTTAATAGTATTATCTTTCTATATACCCAATCTGAATATACAGCCATATATTCTTAATGAACACAAAATATTTGTAAACTTAGTTTGGCATTTTCCTAGTGCAAATATTTCAGCACTGATTCAGCATTCCCCAAATTTTTCACCTCTGATACTTTCTATAGAACAACTGATTGACAGAACCCTCAGAATTTTAGTAATCCTATTACTAACAAAGCTGTAGCATTCATAGATTCTTAGTATTTTATAATCCCATTCAGGTATATAACTGCTGATTATTTTACTGTAATGAAGTTATGGACTGACAGATACTTCTACAGATAGTAAGAATGAACAGTCTGAGTAAGATTTGCAACATGTTCAGACTTGGTATTTAGTAATGCTTAGCCTAAAAATAATCAACAAAATATTAATCCATATCTAAATGTCATTGGGAATTTCAGAGACACCTTTGTAGACCAAGAAGCACAATCTGCTTTTTGCACCTGAAATCACAGGCAGGGTTGGAAAAAAATAACACAAGAGTGTATTTTTCATCTTGCTGTGAAAGCACCAGCACATTTAAAACATCACTCATAACAGTAAATCAAAACCTCAGTAATGCTTGTTGAAACTGGCTTTTAAGATGGAGACTGAGCAAAAAGACCTTTTAAAATCAGTTTTAGGGAATATATAAATTGTTTGAACATTGCCATGGACAATCAGTTTTAACAGCATATGTCCAACAGCCTAGTTACTTGCTGTTCTGGGAGCCTGCCAAAGAAAGAGATCCATCCAGAAATTATGAGGGGGAAAAAAAACCAAGAGAAACTGGGTAACAGCACGTAACTTACACACACCTCTAGCTAGACAAAAGCTTTTCATCTAGCATACATAATCATAAAATCAGTGCTCCTGACCAATCTTGATTTTAATAGAGAAATACTCCTTTTAAAAAGCCTGGAATTCCCTATTGACAAACAGTGCAGCAACACATAAGATTTATCCTACTGTGCATCTTTCCCCAGGAGCAGCTGAGAATTATTAATGATACAAGCATCACTGAACCACTGAATGATGTAAGACCACCTACATTTTGTAGATAGAGAAGAGCAGAGGCCATAAACCAAATCAGCAGGAAACCTTACAGCACAATTAATATCTCCTAAAATATACTCCTGTTTTAGCTTCTAGGAAATGTTTCACTGGAAGATAATATTTATTAAAGCAGCAGCTATCCCCATTTCTCAGATTATTATTTCTGACAGACACTGGTTACCAAGGGTTCAGTTCACTGTTAATAAAGACCTCTGGTGAGACCAGCTTGAGCAGCACTTAAGCGAATTCTTTTGAAATAAAGCTGTGTCTGCCCTGAGAAAGCCTGGTCTGGGTGTGTGCTAACAAGCAGGGTTTTGGTTCAGCCACTAAGAGAAAATCTTCAATACCTAACAGCAGGTTTAACCTCAGCTGCTCAGCCCAGAGCCAGCAAACCCAGCATGGGGCAGCAGGCAGCTCCACTTCAGTGGCTCTCACAAGCCGCTCCCATCTGGTTGTACTCAGCACCTCTGCTGCTCTCACACCACGAGCTGCAGCCTTGTGGCTTCTGCCCTGAAGCAGCCAAGTGAAGGAGCAGCCCCCGAGGGCAAAGGCAGACCAGGCCAGCAGGGCACCACAGGGCACAGCTCAGCCATACTCAGCCAGGCCTGCCCTGCCCCACTGGCTCATCCAGCACATCCGCCTGGGAATTCAGTTTGGTTCAGAAATGTACTTTTGCTTTTCCAAAGTGAAATGTGCTAGAGACACCTTAAATCCAGGCCTGTCTCCAAAATCTCATGATATCCCAGTGCCCACCTGGCCAGTTAAAACTCCTGCACTCTGCAGAGAAATTTTATGGATATGAAACAAAGGGAGGAGGAGTTTTGTAGCCCATGAGCTCTGTTGTCTAAGAACAAGGAGCTCTAATTTTTACTTTCAGGACTATTTATTTCTTTTACACTTAGAATAGAAAGGATCAGATGAATACCTTAACTGCAAGGCCTCAAACAGGACATATAGGAGACCTGCAGCTTTCCTCTGGTGCAGCGTCTCCCATGTTACCAGTGTGAGACAGACCATGAGCACCACTGTGAAGCGCTGAATTCAGTGAATGAGCCTGGTGATGGCAAATGGGGATGTCACACTGCACAGCAATAGACTGAACCTTGCTTTTTTGGGAGCTGACTACACCCCTTTACTCAATCTACCTGTGTCTCAAAGCCAGGACTGCAATTAAAGCTGAGTCCTCCAAGTTCCTTGGGAAAGGAGAATTTATCAAGACAGTTTAAAATTTATTTTGCTGTACTGTGTAACAGAAGTCAGTTTGCCTCTCACAGGACCTAAGCATTTAGGACTCTCTTCTTCCTTGTTTTCCTTGGCTTTTTTGATGGACTTTCCTTTTTTTTGTCTTTTTAATTTTCATCTACCTAAATTAAACATTTCCAGGAACAATGGCATGTCAAATTTTAAACTTCTACTTCCTATAACTTAATACTTCTAGTACTGTAACCTGTGTTTTTCCTACCAGACCTGATTTACACAACTCTTTTCACACTTCCTAGTAGTCAGTGGCTGCAGTCATCTAAAGACTGCATTGTAAATAACTGCAACAGCAGGAAAGGCATTGCCAGCAAAAAACATATAAGAATACTGAAGTGTTACTTAAAAATAACATTAGTTTCTGGACAGATGTGCAAGAGCTTACTTTCATATTAGTCCATGTAAGCCTACATAATCTCCTGACAATCCGGAATCTAAAATAAATGCTTTGTGCATCACTGCATACTCATTTGACCAAAGGTTTGATAACATGCTTTGGTTTGATATGGATGACTGAGATTCTAAAGAAACTATGTGCAGCAACAAGCTTACAGAAACATACAATTTATGGTGAGATTTGACAAATGCTCTGTACTTTTCTGAGAGCTTTTGTACCACAGGGGATAGTGTGGTGAATACGAGTGGTAAAACGCCTGCTGATTTTAATAAAATTTAAGTCATACAAATGATGGCTGCACTGAATCTCCAACCCTTACGAGGTACTTGCCCCTCCAGGCACTGTCATTCCCCAGTATTCTCTGCACTTCCAGTTGTAAGAGCCCCATAAAATGAAATGCTCATATTTTTCATAAGTTATGCTTTCACCCATCCAGCTACTCAAGTCTGCATTAATTCTGCTTTTTATGTAGCAGACAGTCCAACAGGAGTGACTTCTCAGTCTGCCTAATGCCTCCCCTTAAACCAAAGGTTTATTTACAACTGTCCAGTATCACACCCTTTAGAGGCCAAGCAGACTGCATAGAGGCACACCTCCCTGAAGAAGTGGAAAATATCTCAATAAATGAAAAAATTACTGTGAACTTCCAGGGAAGAGCAGACATTTCCCATCTGTTCACACTACTACTGTTGCTATTTATAGAAGCTACCTTGACATTAAGGACTTCTCAAGTGATACAGTCAGGTTTAGCAGAAGGATGTGGACTTTCTGCAGAGAGGAATCTGGCCCTAAGTTACAACACAGCTGAAATGAATCAGAGCTACACAATTCATATTTAACAGAACAATGAACAAGGTGCAATATTAATAATATTAAAGTTCGCAGTATTAATAAAAAAATCTTAATCACATTATTTTTCACAAACACCACCAAGAAACCAAATTCTAGGAAAATCATAGACATCTCTGTACTATCTCTACATGTCTTATTCTCCCTGACTAGCATAAGTAATATGAATTACAAAATACCTGGCTGAATGCAGCAATATTTCCTTTTTGCCATGACTGTCCAGTGTTAAAGCTGAATATAAAACATTTCATTACTTTAACACTTACTTTAGGCTTCAAAAACTAGTGCATTTCAAATAAACTTTTGGTGAAAGCTTTATTTCATGTCTCAGCAGTAACAAAGTCTATTATAATAACATGCATGAGATCTAGAGGTTCAGCAGAAAGATGATTGTAACCTTTATATCCACAGCAGGGAGATAGCTATTTCCTCTCCTGTCAGGATGATTTATTCAATAAGTGAAGAAAATATGAATCTTAAATTGCATTATTTTTTTCCCCTGCATCTCAAGAAACAGCAGAAATCTTAGGAAATTAAGAACATGAACAAGTACATGAACATTAAATATTGGGCTTTTTGGAACAATGAACTGAATCTCATGAACAAAGAATACTGCAAATATTCCATACTTGGGATGGTTAAATCAAGAAGGCCTCTCCTCTCTCTTCCCTCTAACTTTTTGTTCCTTCCCCCATCTTTAGTTTTTACCCATCTTCCTTTTACAGAGGAGTTTATGAATTGTTCTGTATAGATAAGGATTCATGCAGTTTATATCCAAAGACAAACTCAATCTATTTTTGGTAAATTAATTAGCAGAAAAAAAAATTATCTACTGGGAATTTTAAAAACTGAAGTTTAAGCAGGAGAGGTTTGAAAGAATGAAGTACCAGGTATAAAGAAGGAAAGAGTTTAAAAAAATCAGGTCATTCTCTGTACCATACCACCAATAGAACAGAGTCTATCCATGAGGTTCAACAACCTCATCCATAAGTTCAGCGCCAAAATTTTTGGTTTTCATTTCTATCTGATGCCTTATCTAAATCACCTTCTCCATCTCTTGAGTATATTTCCCTAAATTATAACAGGAGGAGTAGAAGTAAGGTAAAATTTAGCATGAAATCCTACATTTTCCCTAGAAAGTTTAGTGGTCTTAATTTCAGAAAATGCAACTGCAGCAGGAAAGGATCAGAAAAGAAAAATGGAGTTTAGTCTCTGGCAGCACTATAGAGCCAATGGTACTGTGGTGACTAATAATGACACTGAATGCTTTCAGGAGGTTCTCATTCACTGTAAATTTTTGCAGCAGTACTGTAAAACAGCAAACAGTATCAGGAGAGGTCACAGTAACTACATGCTCTCTAATGAAGTTGTTTCATGGTATAAAACCAGGAAATCTAGCAAAGCAAAACTCACATAAAAGACTATGATTAACTCTCACATTTGCTACCTTCTGAACTGTATTTTTTTAAAAAAAGAGACTTTGACAGCATCAAGAAATATGACACTAATGAAATCCATAACACAGCCTGAGCAGATGTCATGACAAGATGAGAACAGAGCAATGTAACCACAAACAGTGATAGTGGGTGAGGATGAACCAAGCATCACTAAGAATAAAGAACAATGAAAGAGTGAAATTGTTCTATTTTCTCATCCAAATTTCTCAACTGCTTCATTCAAAGCCCCTTCTAATAAGCAAGTAATATAGGAATATTTTAATTATACAATTTAGAATGAAGTCAACCATGTAATAAAAACCACAGGGCCACACTTAGATTATGTAGGTTCTATTAAAATGGGATGTGTTTACTTCCTGATTTTAAACAGAGCTCTTCTTGCATTACCCTAAACCAACGTAGATTTAAGATCTCCATAATCACATTTAGCAAGGCACTGTGTGCAAAGCAATAAAAGCAGTTACTCAGTAGGGTTTACGATGCATATAGGGTCACATCTTGTTGACTTTTTTTATTTGGTGTTTAGGTCAACTTTACAGACCTACATGTAAATATATTTCAATGCACATTCTCTACATTGTTTGAAGGGCCAGCACATGTCCTCAATTTTCCCCTCTCTACATGTATACTTGTCTCATAATCTATGCCCAGTGCTCCTGTGAGGATAAACAGATGTGTGAATTCAGTTATCTTCCATCAGTTGTATTTATCCTTGGTCATCAAATAAGAGGTTTCTAATCCCTACAACTAACAGCTCAATATTCTTCCATTATCATTTATTATTACATGCAGGCAATGAACATGCATGCTTAGGCACTGAGCTTAAGCATGATCCTATAAGTTGTAAATACATTCCAGGGAGCTGTTAAAAGGAAATCAGAAAGGTGCATTACCCAATAAAGTGAGATCATAAAACCATACACTTTAGTCACTTCAAAGAAATGAATGTACTTCCCCAGACTCCTTTTGTAAAATCCCAATCATCCAAATAAATGACCTGTGAAATAAGCCTCTACCTAAATTAGTCTATAACCTTCAAGTCCTTCCGCCACCAAAATCTCAAGTCTTTAACATGACCACATTCCTCTCATAAAGTAATCTCTAAGTTTCATAGGTTCACTCCTCAAGGAATATATCACAAAGGAACAGTACAATTTCCCCTCTATTTACTTTAGGTTTATGAAAAACATCACAGGAAGGTCCAAAGCACCATTTGACTGTGGAGAACTGGTTACTATTGCAAAATGCAGCAGTCTGATACTGCAGGCATCCTCTCAAGAACATGCTTCTCCTACCCAATGTGCAACTACTGATTTGGCTCATCCCCAAACTTACCAGAAGCTATGAAACTGCAATCAGTATCCCTCATAACTTACACCACTAAAGGCCCTGGTATACAGTGTTCAGTGTGGAAAACATGAAGTGGAAGAAAGCACCACTTGCACACTATTTCTCACATGCCATTTCTTTGTAACACCACACATTATTATTCCAGATACATATTTAACTTCTCATAAAAAATTCTTCTGTGGTTTACGAGGAGAGGAACCCCCACAGTGCTGGAATATGTAACGGAAATAGGAGCATTTTGATTTTATACCACAGACATAAGTCACTTGCTAATTGGATTCTTACATTTGTACATCAGCCTTTCATCTCATGCCTCACTGCCCAGGAAACAGTTGCATTTGTTCTCGGCTCCCTAATTCTGATATAAATATATCTGATAGTAAAACAGTCATTCATTCAGACTCACCTGATGCTTTAGATTTTCCCATCTGAAGTGGGGCTTGAGGACATGAAAGGTGTTTTGCCTGTAAGGTGTCCTTCTCCTCACCGTGTCCTTTAGGTGATGTTCACAGAAAAAGTAGGACATCAGTGATCATTGTGTCCCATGGCTCCAAGTGAGACAGGTAGAATGTGGATAAGCAAATCTACCTGAGCAGATAAGGAAAAAAGTTAACTTCAATAAGTTTTTGCACAGTGAATAAATATTTATGCAAGAATCAGAAATTTCTAAAATTGGTTAAACCACAGGGTAGAATCCCACAAGCAAAGACACCTATAGATGCATCCACAAAAGCCAGCACAGCTCCAAATTGTCCCAGCAAATCCAAACCCATTTCAAGCTGTTGTCAAGCATCAATGCAAGACCCACTTATATGATGGCACTCTGCAAAAAAACCCCACCTTTTTATCTGAAATAAGAAATATTTCTATATATATTTGAAATAACATATATATGTAATAACAGATATTTCTATAGCATAGGTTATAATAGTCTTTTATTATAACTTTCATATAACTTTATTATAACTTTCAATAATTTTATTATAACTTTTTTTTTTAAGATCTCCAAATAAAGACAAACAAAACCCCTAACCTCATTTTACTTCAGCAACTGCTAAACTACTGGTATCATATTGTAAAGTCATTCCAGTTTATAAGGAACCTTTCAGAGACCTAACTGATAAATTAGATAATTAGAAAAGAATATATGAAAATCCTACACCAAAAAGAAAAATCAACAGTCAAAGGACTAAAAGCAGTAGAACCACCTCTGTACTCAACAGAAAATTCATAATCAATGCAAAAAATGTGTTCAATACTCTGTTCAGTCTCTAAGGGTTATAGTAATCGATTCTTTTGTCAATTCACATTTTCTGAATTATTTTCAGAATTTCTTCACTTTTCATACTAATTAGGAGATAACTAAGTGAATGCTTAGCCTCCAATATTAGGTTTATTACCCCACTTTTTTTCCCTGTAATTTCTCAAAAAAAGTACCAGTTCTTTATTTCAGAGTCTAAATCACCTTTTTAATTTTCTCCAATCTAATTAGCATTTTCTTTTTAGAATATTCAGGTACTTGTTGGCACAAACCAAAGAAAAGTTTCAAAAGTAAATGTATGAGAATACATAGAAATAAAATGGTAAATTCAGACACACAAACAACACAAATTTATCCAGTGATTAAAATAAAGCACTACTCTTTTGCTTATCCAAACAGGCACAACTAATTAGGACTTCACCATTTTTTTTTAAATTGCAGTTCTTCTTTGAGGTAAAAATTTCAAAATACATTTTGGCAAATAAACATGAACACTGAAGAAATCATGACCTAAATATTGATATTGCACAAACAGAAAAAAGACTACATTAATCAGATGAATTATTCATTCCACAAGTTATAGGAACTAGGATGATACATATCCAGGAGTTTCACTTTAATAATTTTTAGGCAAATTAAAATGCCAGTTTTTAGCATTTATATGTAGTTCCATGCATTGCTATGACTAACAAATCTTTATAACTTTAAAAGTAGTCACCAATCCTAAAAAGAGAATTTGCTAGCTGTTAGTGCCTCAAAATTAACAAGATAACGGGAGCAAACCCATTAATAATTTAGCAAATAATATATTGCTAAATATCAACTTTTACATAGCACCCATCTCTCTTTAAAAAAATGTGATATGGAAGGAAAAGTGCCTATCCTTAGTTATCAAGTCCCTGCAGCAAGCAAGTGCCTGAACTCGTTTATTTCTGATCTTAAAAGTCCCAGCTTTACCTCACTCATTGAGTTGCTTCATCTCTACCAGTCATGAGGTTCACAAAACAAATAAAAAGCCACAGAGCTCCATTTCCAAAAGCTGGCCACAGCAACACTGCCTTCCCAACCAGCTGCAAGAGCCCAACACACACCCCCACCCCAAGCCCAAGGTGGGATTGTTTGTTTGTTTGTTGTTCTGCCAAGCAGATCCCCCCAGGCAGAGTCACAGCCCAGGGCTCTCGCTCCATCCCATGTCCAGCCAGACTCCCTGTGCCAGGGCTGACAAGCTGAGAAGGTGGGGGGAAAAAAGGGAAGGATGCTTTCCTGCAGGAAATTCATGGGTTGAGCATCATTACTTCAGATTAATCTGACTTTTCCCTGCCCTAAAATAGCACTGAGGTCTATCTTCTCATCTGCTCTTCAGCACTGGCTCTGCCCAGCCCCTGTCCTCAGCCCTGGGCAGCTCTGCAAGAAGGGGAAGACAGCAGTGCCATACAACCTGTAGTTAGGAAAATCCCTGACCACAGACTTCCATTCGGAGATTATTTTTTTATATAGGAATAAAATTTGAAAATATAAACCTTCAGATCTCCTCCATTAATACACATGAATTACTTTAATGGGGCAACAAAAACTTGACCAGCTGAAGTCCGGTCTTATAACTCCTACAGGATTTATGGGATTAAATTTGGTGTCTTTTTAGAGTCTCACTACTGTATAATTCTTTACTTTTAAGCCTCTTTCTCACCATGTTTCAGTCCCAGAAGTTCCCTCAAACCATGCAAATACATTTCTGAAGCATGGATTAGGTCTCTCATATTTAATAAAAAGTCTACTTAAATTATTTTTCAGCTTTGTTCAAAGTGAATATTGTGAAGTCTTTCAATGAACTGAAGATATCTCTATTCTGTTCAAACAAATCTACTCCAATATTAACATTTTAAGGACTTATGTAAAATATTACCAGTACACATATTGTACATCCAGTGTTTGTCCCACAGCAGCAAAGCAGAGCAATCTTTTCGATCCCCTGCTGTATTGCAAGTCAGAATCATACTTCAGTTGCTTCATTCTGTTTTGTATAACATTATCCATAAAACTTTCACCTTTTTTTTTTCCCCAGAATTACTATAGTCAGTAGTAATTACTTAAATCTACAATCAATCAACCTGTCTCACACCACAGCTTCTCTCCCAACAGAAAGGGCTAAATAACTCACAGGACCCCGAACCTCATCTGCATTCCCAAACTTGCATCACAAATTTGGAAGCCATTTTACAAAGCGACCTGCTTTATAAACCTCTATAATGTGATTTAACCCTGTGAGATGGGGCTCACACTGTGCTGGTGACCAAACAAGGCCACTTGTGCAGCAGTACTCGTCTGAGCCCCCAGAAGGGGCCAGCACCTTCCTTGTCCCTGGAGGAGCCAGGCAGAGCTCCCAGCAGAGGGGCACCCAGGGCCTCACTGGTCACACACCTGAGAGGATGCAGAGGTTGCTCTGTCCCAGCCACCAGCTGAGCTTTTACTGCCAGCAGCTCTGCACTGGGGACACACCTGAACTCAAGGCAACACCATCAAGACCACAATATCTCTTTCCCTCCCATCTCAGCATGTGTGGTGGGCCACCAGCCTCTCAAATTATCCCAGAATTTGCTTCTAAGTTCACTTTTTGACAGGCAGGCCACTCATATTTTGTATTTAGGCAGAATGGAACTATAGCATTACATTATTTGTAATTAACATCACACTCTGGTTCTGGTTTTATGCCCAGTTCTGTAGGAGAGATCTTACACTCTAATCAACGTGCTTTAATGGGATTTTATTTTGAACTCCTTAATGGATCTTATTTGCTTTTATACATTATGTCCATTTTTTTCTGCCTACAGGGTCTATATTCTGCAACTTAAATATTTGATTCTAATCCTATTAAAACAAACAAATCTATAAGCATTTAAAGGCTGGTTAAAAAAAGAAAACACCTCACATTTCTGGACTGCTAAAACCACTGCACAGCTATGCATTTTCTCTCCGTCTCTCAAAAAATTGATTTTTAGAGCTTTGCCATGAGCCTTTGCAGTGCTTAAGACAAATAGATTGTATTACTGAATCCAGCCCTCAGGAATCTTACTTCAAAATAAATCAAAACCAGAACCATTCTTTCCTGCAGGCCCACTAAAAACTTGTGTAGAAAAAATAATTAACAGCTTCACAAAAACAAAGTAAGTTTCATGTGACTAGAGCAGTGTATAGAACACTAATAGCATGTTTCTACTGGCTAAATGGAAAATGAAGATAACAGAAAAATACTAATAACCCTTGTGTACAAGGACAGTCATCTCCAAGTAGGAAAATTAATTAATAAATTATTGCGCAAAGCTGTCATTTTTATGTAGCTGTCAACTGCTTCAGATTCATTTTTTTCCAAGGTCTAGAAAATGAGGTCAAGATCAGTTTCTGCCAATTAATTCAGAGAAAACTGTTGTAAAAATCACAGACTTTCTGAAAAGCAAGCATTTCCTTTGGGCTCATTAATATTCTAGTTAGGGAAAAAAAAAATTTCAAAGTTCAAAATAAAGGGTCACATCATTCAGCCATAGCAAACCATCATTATTTACATACTTAGAGAGAGCTCTCTCACTGCTACATAGACATACAAGTATGTTATATAGGTCACTATTTATAGTCACTAAACCTGTGGGTTTACTGACTTCTATTGTCCCACACCAACATGTATAGATAATTAATACAAATGAGCTAATCTTTTGCCCTTCTATAGTTGTGCAGCCCACAAGCTGGTGTCAGTGCAGCTGGTCCTTCCCTCCCTTGCACTCCTGCCCACAGCTGTGCTCAGCACTGACCCCTCAGACAGAACTCGAGGCTGCCCAAGCTGCCCTGCAGCCACAGCACCCCCGGCTGGGCCAGGCTCCCTGCCCCACCTCCTGAACACCTGAAAGCTCTTTGCACTCCTTTGTTCCAGGAGGCTGTGCTCCTCCCACGAGGTTGATTCTCAGTGGAGGCTAGAACTCATCATACATAACCACCCTGTTCACCTGCCACAGCCCCATGACCAATACAAGATGTTTATGAGCATCTGCAAGAGGCAGCTGCATCAACTTCTGCCTGCCAGGAGAATCCCACTGGGGGCTTGAACCTGAACACTTGTGGAAAAAGATATAAACATTAGTATGGGAAGGAGAGACATAAAAGGCTTTAATACTTGGTATTATGGGCATTGTAACTGATTTTAGGTTTTTGCTTATATTATCAACAGTACTCCAGGTTGCTCTTATTGCATAAAGAATATATTTTTCAGTTTCCTCTGCAAAATGCAGCTGAAAGAATGCAAGAGCATTCCCCGAAAACTGTAACTTTAAACCATGATTTCAATTTCCATTGTACAGGAAGCTGTGGCTGGTTTTATTGTTATTTCTTCACCTGTCCTCACCCATTCATATTCATTTCAACTTACAATTCTCAGCAAATCAGTTGAGGACACTGACTTTGCCTATCTGCCTGCCAGATTTGGCATTGAGGTGGAGGGATCAGCTAAAAAAGCCAGTGAGATTCTGGTGTTATTAAGCAGCTTCCTAAAAAAGCTGCTCTTCACAGAAAGCATAACTATAGTGGTTTGGCCTATCTATCAGCTTGGGAATGAATATGGCCTCAGAGCAAAGTTTGGCCCTCCTCAGCTTCAGCTATTCACATTTACCTCTAACTTTAGTTTTAACTTGAATCTTTGAAGCTCCTGATTTGTGTTAGCTGTGTTAGGTCAGATTTCCTGTCTCTGCTGTAAATGACATTCCATTTTCATCCAAGCAGGGGTTCCTGAGGTCCTCTTGACCCAATCAATTAGAGAACTTATTTTTCTTGTGGCTAAGCTACAAGAAAAAGCTACATTTTCCTTTCATCCATTTAACCAGCCTACATACACTCTCTATCAAGTGAACAGTAGAGCCACAGCTTGGGCCATTTATTTGCTCTATGACTTTTCAGAAGGAACTAAGTTGCCTGTATAAAACTATAGTTCCCTAGGATGCATTCAGAAAGCTTCACACAGCTTCTGAGAGTGCAGGAAAAGCAACTGGACCCAAAGGGTGCTATGTTCCACTTTTGCACATGCAAAACCAGGTCAGTGCTACACACCCATCCACCACTGACTGTGAGGTCCTGCTCTGTGGTATTAATAGTAGTTACTTATGTAGAGGTGAGTCAGTGCAGTTTATCTGTCCAGTTTTTTCTATGTGCAATATTCACTACTGCAGAAATACTACACTGATATTTAGAACTAGATTTTTTCTACATAAAGCTAAACACTTAAAAAAAAGGAGATAATCATGCCTTTCTATTGAGAATCAACATTAATCCCTGTAACTTTTGACACATCACCAATTCATATCTCAGTTCCATTTGCTATAAGTTATACTTCAAACCAAACTCCCCAGATTTCTGAGATCTACACAAAATCCTTGTTGCACCACTTCCCTCACAAATGCCCCAGAGCATTACCTGTCCCATCATACCAAGCACTGCTTTCCAGAGGCTTCCTCACTTCATCATCAGGACACTGCCTTCACTGTCCCCATAGAGGATGCAGCATCTATCCCACTAACTGGAAAATTCAGCAGTGGACCAAGAACCAGCTCTGGCCTGGGACAGACAAGTGCTGTAGTGTGTTTAAGAAACCAGCCTCTTCTTTGCAGTGCCTGATAAATCACAAATGCTGCTAGTGCTTTGTGTTTCTAGATAAAAAAGCTAGTAGATATCCTACAATCTGGTCTTTAAAACTTACATATAGGCAATTTTTCACACTTAGATTGGGTGTTAGAATCTGAAGTTTTAATCTTCCATTTTATTCAATGTGTCACAGCAGAAAATACCACAGTATGAACAGAAAAAGCTGAGATAGGAAAAAGCCAAGTTTTGGTTGCACATCTGATGCAGATGAGCATGTTTTAACTTGTGCAAATCACAGCCCCTCTTCATTCATATTTAAAATAATGATGAAGATAAAGTAAGTCACTGCTCTGGTGTTTTATTACGGAATGTTGTTAATGTCAGTCCATATCTGCATTCAAAAAGAAAAAAACTTACAAAAATATTTTATTCCCTTCGATTATTTTTTTAAAAATTTATTTCTGGTAAAGAGTGAATCCAACACCTTCATTTTTGTCACTAGACAAAAACTTCTGTCTTCTTTTGTAAGAAGCAGTATCAGCTCTCAATTCCTGTAACGAGCTGTACAGAGGTGGAGAAAATGCAATGAAGAAACAGGACCAAAATTCAACACTAGTCACTCCAATTTTCTGTAACATTCCTGAGCACTCAAAGTTTCCTATTTCAGATCAATGCATAAATTATATTTAAATTTTATTGTGACTTTCACTATGTTCTCAGAAGCACTCACAGCTGTAATTTGCCATTTTAGTCTAAATGAAAGGAGTACATTTTGCTCTCATTGAGCCACATAACCTCATTGACTTCAGTGAAACAAAGAGCATGAGAATGAGTCAAGCCTAAGTGCAATTACAGGATGTACACAGAATGCTCCATGTGCTATTTACAATGTGATCACATTTTGGAGTGAAAGGTAAAGCTGATCCTGCTACAGTAGAACAACAAGATAATTTTAAAGGAGCAGCAGTAACATATGATGTGCTACTGAGTTCTGCTTTAGTGCTTTTCATTTGTTAGCATTTTAATTTGGTACTGAACAAAACTAACAAGTTCACAAACAAATATTAATGCAACGATAGCAGCATGCTGCAAGGTAAAAAGATGGCTACAGCACATTAAGGTTCTCCTGTTTAATTTAAATCAGGGAATGGAAAAGGACATCTTATGACTTTTCTTGGAAATATTTTCTATATGGAGAAAACACATAAAGGCATGCTATGAAATTAACCAATAAAACAGTGTTTCAAGGCAAACATTAGAATATTAAATGACGAGTACAATTCAGGCTTGTTGCAACTCCAGTGACCAGATATAACAGCTCCAGTCTCTTCAGGCAACCTTTAGAGGTTGAATTTTCACATCCCCATACCCAAGTCCTGAAGAACATGCTCAGCAGCCACTTCACCACCTCCTCACCCAGCCCTCAGTCCTGTTCTGCCTTAGCAGCTTATCATGGCTCACGTGCATATCAAAGCAGTCACGATACAACGGCTTCATAAAAATCACCCAGAATTCACAAGTTGCATCTTTATAAAGTCCCCAACTGCCAGACAATAGTGTAAATGTATAAAAATATCCACACAGGCATTTTGCATTATAGCTCAGCAACAGAAAATTACAGTCATTATAAGTAATGAAGTCTCTGTCAGGCTTCAGTGATGGGAAAACTGAAAGACACTTAAAGAGAACATCCCTCTGCCTTCCCCACACACACATCCATTTACTGGTGCTTTCCAACATGGGCACAGCATGACAGTGAGGAGAAGCAAAGTAGCTGCTCCACCCACCACATCTAAGACACTGCAAGGTGAAGATTCCTTTGGGAATCAAACTTTAGGAGAGGCTCAAAGCAAACACAATTTCTGCTCTGTGAGCCAACAGCAGTGGTGTAGAGAGGAGGTGCAGACTTGAAAGCTTCTGCTGCTCCAGCATGCACCAAGCAAGTCCTGTAATTGGGGATCTACGGCTTTGGGGGGATGTGTCCTTTGCCTATCCTACATCACTGATGCAAATCCTCATGGAGATTGGATTACTTTGTTCTTTTCTCTATGCTTTCTATTAAACCATGTTTGCAAAGGATTAAAACCAGTAAAGCCAGCTCCAGTAAGGCTCCAATGATAATGTGAAACAAACATTCAAAGTCCTTGAAAATATATGCAGAATTTAGACCCATTTTCCTTAGACAGAATTGAGAAGAATAAAGCAGGTCACAGTAAGGACAAGTCAGCTTGCAGACACAATCTCAACTGGCTAAAGCAAATAAGCTTCCCATGTCCATCATCTGGCTGGAACCACATGGCTGTGGCTGGCCACAAAGTGGAAACTGAAGACCAGATCTGAGTAACACTAAACAGATGCCACAGCTTCCACAAGTTTCCAATTTTGCAGCACAGTTTTATATCCTGAAAAGCAATGACCTTTTTTTACTGCCAAGTTAGCGATATCCTCCTTTCACTCCATTCTGCAAAATTACCTGGCCATGAATAGGAAGATAAAGATTTTTAAAATATGAAAACTTTAAAAACATGAGAAGTAACACCTCAAGCCTGGATTTAAATCATGTTGTATGCTGAAATGTCATTATTTTTTTATCAGAAGGTTTTAAAAAGCCAAGTACCCCATGGCTTAGTAGCCTGAGACATTTAGTGAGGACTGCTCACTGAATTTTGCTATAGATCTGATTGGTTTGAGATGCAAAAAATGGTTGTAATTTAAGTGGGTCTCCAATTTTGGGAAGATAAATATTGTTCTATCCTCCTTTGACAAAGATAGAAGCATCATCAGCACAATTGTGGGAAGAGTGTAGAATGGCTCAGCATTGCTCTTCCCAAATTCATGACCAAATTTCAGAAGTGATCCAAAAAATTGTAGGAGCAGATGTGTGTCAATTCAATCACTACAGCTGACTGCAAATGCATGATAAATTACATTTTCTGATATTTTCCCAGACCAACTTTAAAATCCTAGAGTGATTGGATGTAATCTATGATTGGAATAACAACATAAGCATCATCAGAGAAGTGTATTTCACAAAACAAAGGTTCAAATAGCACAGCTACTCGCAGAATTGGTACTACTTCATTTGGCAATCTGTGTGCAGATTTGTCACTTGTTCAGCTGTTCCTAATAGGGTCATTTCTGTAGCAGGCCTATAGTGGCTTATGCTTCAGGATGATATGAAGTTTGCAATAGCACTCTAAAAACATTCCACATTATAAAATCAGAGTGATTCACTTGCAATGTGAGATGATTGGATAGCCTGCTCTGAGAACTTCAATTTCACTTCTGTTGATATGCCTTGGCTTTCAAAGTGCTTAACCTCATTTCTAGGATGGAAGATGTTATCTGGTCTGTCATTAATGGTCTGGAGATGATAGAACTTCTTTTCTCTTTAATCATCATCATAAAGTTCACAAAATTATTTGCTTCAAAGTAGCTTAAGTTTGAGATTCTAACCCAAAACTTGATGACAAAAAATTCAGGGCTCTGTTTAGATGTGACAAGGACACCTGAAAGCTAGGGAACATAGAATAAATATCCTATTACACCTGTCCTATGTGGCAGGTCACCAAATTAGTAGCACATAGCAATTAAAACCACTCAGATTTTTAGCTAGTGACATCTCCCCTTGACCTCCTGGCAGCAGCAGAACTTTCAGTGCTTAACTTCACAGGGCGGGATGAGCAAGGGTCTAATACAAAGGGAACCTTTAGATCAAAATAGAAAATTTGAAATAAAATGCTCTACAGTAAGTACTGGAGATATATTTGCATTAAAAGCATTTATGAACAATTATTTCAACTATTTATATCCTGTACTACCTGCTGGCATCTTTTTAAATCAGATCCTATTAAGTTATATCCCCAAACTTAAAAGCTCACAGCATAATGAAGAAAACCAAAGCCCAGCAAAGCAAATTACATAAAACTATAAGTAGAGAGGAAAATATGCAAATTAGAAGGATAATGGAAACTAATTAGTGTATTTTCTAAGTACTCCTGAGTTTGCAGAGAGAGGTAGCACTGTTTGTGAGATGATTTTATATAGCAGACAAAAGAACAGATGTGATTTTAGGTACACAACACCAGCAAGGCCTGAAAAAGGAAGCCACAGACTTCAGCCTAAGGGCAGCTTGCAAACAAATCTCCATGTTTAAATTAATTATGGTAATCATTTATTAAATTTGAAAGAAAAAGCACCTTTGGAGAAGAAAGTAGTATTAGCAAAAATGGAGATGATTAGGTCCCGTGGGACAAGCTTGACAGATAACTAATTAATTATTATCCTTGAAACATTGAGGGTGTCCTACACAGAAAACTAGAATGTATCATTAAAAAAGTAACTATTGAATACATGATTTGTATCCAAGAGTACTGAGGAATTTCTTTCCCATACTCTTCTTACATGAAATGATGATGTTAGAGAAAACCAAATTCTCACATTTCATCCTGTAAGAACTTTCTAATCGCAATAGTAGCAAGAACCAGAATGTTGTTAGAAGGTAGGGAGAGGGATCTCTGGAAAAATTATTTCACCATATGAGCTGCTGGTGGAAAAAACTACAGTTTAAATACACTCAGCACATAACTAATTTGATTGCTGTTTTATACCAATGTAAAAATCAAATACATTATGTTCTTGTTAATGGACTCACTTGAAACAGATTGGGTCAAAATACAGATATTTATACACAACAGTCCACCAAGATTATCTCTCAGGTTTTGTATTATTGAAGTTTTTCAAGGAACTTCCAAAATGATGTATTCCCTGAGACACAAATATTCATTTCTTTTGATACAGATTTTTTCCCCCTATTTTATTTTCCTCTTAAAAAAAATAAAAATCAATAGATTTTTGGAAACTGGACAAGTGGTCTGCCACAAGAAAGGAGTGGAAGGGAAGATGTAGCAAAGCAGAAGCGGTGTAACAGTGAGCCTCCTGAAAATGTCAGTGTCTCATTTGAACCCACAGTAGTCAGAGAAGCAAAGTTCAGGATGATACCAATGAGAGTTGCATCTAATAAGGATGAGACCATAACTGTCTCTGAATAAGAAACACTCCCACTTTTAAATAAGTGCCTGATATCAGAGCATTCAAGAGCTAAATGAGCTATTTTCTTTTGATGTTTTAAAAGAATCCTAAATCTAAAACTGTATCTACCAACTTAAGCAATGCTCTATTCATTTTATCTCCAAGCTCTATTATCAAGAAACCAAACAAAAGACATTTTTGGTCAGGATTGCTCAGTTACCTTGATTTTACATTTTTAAATAAATATCTTTGAAATCTACATTCAAATCTCCAAGTTTTATTGATATTCCTTTTTGATAAGTGGAAGTAAAATAATTCCCAGAAAGATAACTTTTCCAAGAGAAATGTAAAATGAGTGATGACAAGACCTTCATTCTCATTCCAGTAACTCTGATCCTCCTTGAATGCTTCCTGACCTTACCAGTGCCAAGGAGACCATATTAGGAGTCTTTCATTTTAAGTATCTAGATATGGCAATAAAAAAGAATTCTGCATTCATAATTGCCCATAATGAACAGGCACTTCTGCTAGCATCAGAGGTGGAAGGACACAATTTTTCCTGGTGCTGTGGCTTTGGGGGGAGCTGGAGAATGCTTCAAAACTCATGCAAACATAATGACTAATTCATTGCAGCAGTCAACTTCAGCACATACAATGCCTATGGTTTTTCAAACTGTATGCTAAACCCCCATGTGGTAAACATGTGCAGCTAAGTCCAAGTAATTGCCTGAAATTTACTCTCTTATATTAATCTTCAACATAGAAACATAAGAGATTTTTGGGTTAGAAGACACCCTAAAGATCAACTAGGTCCAACCTAGTATAGTTTGGATTCTGTACAGGATCATATCTTTCAAAATCTATATAGTATTTAGCAAGGTTATTATTCAAAACAAGTAAGCAAAATAGCTTTTTTAGGCTGGTTTTTCTTTTATTTACTTTTTAAGTAAATGGAAATAATTTGTTAACTCAGACAACCTGGTCCCTCCAACTACACTAGAGAAATCTGAAAGGGGAACTTTTGGTATAGAAGAGAAAGCCAAGAACCTCGACTACGTGACTGACAAAACGATCAAGGCTTCTACTTTTCAAAATGTAGAAACTGGCAGCATCATCAGTGTTAGATCACCAACGTGGGTGATCTTCTGACAGACAAACAGTATTGTCATGAGCAAGTGCACTAGGCAACTGCTGGGCACGTTTCTTTTGATATCTTCAGCAGCATCTGTAATGTTCACGTTAAAATCTGGAACTGTCATTTGTTAAGAGGTGTTTAGGCTTGGTTTAAATCCATTACACTTCTAATGCTAACCTGATGGTGCCAAGAACCATTTCCACCAAATGCTTTATTCAACAAGACTTAGAGTTTTGTCAGATGTGCTTCCTGTCATCCTCCGTTATGCCAGATCTTTTGATATCTAGCAGAAAAGCTAAAAGTAAGGATAAGGGTCAGCAAAATGTAAGGAATAGAAAACTTTTCTTTCACTTCTCCTGTTTTCATGTTGTTCATCAAAATCACAATTTAAAAATCTCAGACAACACAAGTTTCATTTTCATTTTAATTGCTTATCAATATAATGCTATAATAACTTAAAAGCTATGCAGCAGATTTACCATGAGAAACAGGCATTATAGTGTGAAAATTCTAGACTACTGTTCTTTATACAGAGAATTTAGTGCTAATTATGCACTTTTTGTGATCTCATTTTTGAAGGAATTCCTGTACATCAGAAGACAAAACCAAATATTTAAAAGTCTGAAGGTCAGATGAGGGTCTTATTTCTGAGCATGCAATAGAGAGCTGTAAATGTTACGTGAACAGGCACTCTTCCTCCAGTTATGTGGTGCTTACATTTCTAATTACAATAAGAGAAAAATAAGATCTATTTATTTCAAAGCCTTTAAAATTATTATATTTAAAAATTAAAGCAAAATTTTCTGCATCTACACATTCAAATCTAAATCAATATAATATTGAGGGATGCATTTATATCAAAATTCCGATCATTAATTTTCTTTCTAAGCAATATCCTTATTAAGGAAGATGCAGCTCTTTAGCTAGAAAATTAAAGAAACTATTACAGTTGCACTGATCAACAACTATTGCAACTATCTAATGAGCTCTTATATTGGAGTGTACATGTTTATTTTTACAAACATCTCAGAATCTCCACTACAGACACCACCCATCATAAAGAGCCATTTCATCAGAAACAGATCATTTTTCTTTCCACTGCAGACTAGATCCACCAGTTGACACAAAGGAGCTGCAGATGCAATGCCTGCTGCAGCTTAGATTCTCTCCGGAGAATCTGAGACTCACTTTATCCTGACTACAGTTTATTTCTCTGCTGCTTGTAAAGCACAACTAAGAATGCAAAACAGTTGACTTGTATGTGAGAACATCAGAAGTCCACTGGCATTTAAGAATTTTTGTTTGTCTTGCAGTCTGCTTGGTTTTTGTCTTATTTTTCTAATGCAAAGTAAAGACTCTAAAAGCTTTATTTAATTTGAAAATAACTGTGTTTATATTAAAATGCAAAACATTAGCATTAGAAACTTGATCTGGGCATAGCCCAGTTCCTACCTGCCATTTTCCCTTAAGTTTAGCTCCTGTGACAACAAAATAAGGGAGAAACCTGCCCCCCAAAAAGGTATTAAAAACAATAAGCAGAAATGCTGGACATGGACAAGGCTTTGGGTGGTGAAGGGACAGAGGTGATAATGAGAATTCTAAAAGTAGCAACAGAAATAATCACCCAGACATTTGGGAGTTGAAAAGCACAGGTCCACTTTTTGAGACAGCCACTACTTCTTTCAGTATTAGCTAGACATAATAAAGAAAAGAGGGAATATAAAATTCCCATCTGGTATTTAAAATTCCAGAAGCCTGACCAGCTCTTTAAATGTTATCACATGCTAAAATAGGAAAAGCCAGATGCTACATTTATAAAGTCTATGTGCTGCATCCTCTCAAAATCCAAGAGCTGCCACTGCTAAATCTAGTCTGTTTGGATAATTAATCAGTTAAACAATTAACCTTTACCAGAGAAATAAAGCAGTGCATGGTGTGAGATACCAACAGCCATGCACTGCCCAGGCCAATTGCAGACACCAGAGACAGAAAACCAGGCATCAGCAGGACTTGGAAATGATCCTTGGTAAATCAGCCTTTCCTCAGAACACATTCTGGATTTCTCATGTTTGGAGTCTACAGCTGTAGCTGCTGATCTGTAGTTAACTATGCTGCCATGGGGCAAGACAGGGTTCACAGTAAACAACTCTATTTCTTCCCACTACATCTATCAAACAGATCTAGGCTCTATTCAAAATAATTTAAAGAAAGAAAAAGAAAAGCAGCCAAACCAGAGGCCAAAACACATACTAGAAACACATTGTGGAGCCATTTCAGAAGTATTTGGTACTATCTTGGGTGTTCTTCAAGAAGGCTACTAAGCAACAAAAAGCTTGCAAATGTCACAAGACCATGCCACTAGAGATGAAAGATGACAGCAACAGCAGTAGCACAAGAAGCTTGACACTCATTTATAAATTTAGAAGTCAAAACTGTAACTGGAAGCAGTATCTGTATGTGCATGTAATCTTGGAGCAGAAAGAATGAATGAGCAACAAAAAGGAAGAATCTCTCTTCAAGCAACAGCTGACAACAGGGTTTGTGTAAGTGTTATTAATGCTGAGAGACCCAGGCAGACTGCAATAACCTCACAAAAGTAAGAGGAAAGACCTGACCACACTTGGCCAAAACCCCTCTCTTAAGCCACCCAGAAAGCACTGCACTCCAAGTTGCATGCAAGCTGTTAGTCCTAGGTGACCTCAGCAATAGATGTGAGCTTGGGCTGGTTTGCTCCCTGAAGGCCCTTTCTTATGCATTGGGTGGGATACAAAATATAACATTGTTCAGGCAAAGTCTTTGCTGTAACAGACAGCCCCAGATGACATTGTCAGGTATGTGCAGCAAACCAAGCACCTCTTCCCAAATGCAATGCCTATGATTAAATGCATTATTTAAACAGAAAGCAGAGCAGCAAAGAGATGCATGCTCACTTTTAGCTGGCTGAGACTACTTCTGCAATCACCTTGTTCTTACTCATCAAGTCATTAAATTGCTTAATATCCACTGGATGTCAAGGAAAAGCTTCCATCAAGCAGGAGAGCACAAAGTGTGTGACTAAGCAGCATACTATCACAATTATACAATCTTATGAGACCTCTTCTACCACACATTGCCCTTGAAAATTTCAGATTATTCCAGAGCATGAAAAAACACTGAAAAATATGTTTAATTTACACATGGGTGTCCTACACTTGCAGAAGTCTATATCCATGGACTCTCCTGGGGGTATTTTGTAGAAAGATACAGAACTAAACTTCCAGACCTTAACAAAGATGCACTGGGATGCTGCCCCAGACCCAACATGGGAGGTAAAATCATGGGGCATTAGCTCTGGCTCTTTTTGAGCCCATCCCCACTGCCAGCTGTGGGGAGGGCAGTCCAGGCAGGCACTCTTGGACCAGCATCCAAAGCACCCCAGTGTTACTGTCTTAGTGGAAAAGTTCCATACCTTCTCAGTGATTCCTCATGGGCACCTCCTCACAGCACTGACTTGCACACCACACAACCAACTCTCTCTCCTCAAGCAGCTCACCCACTTTTTTTATAGCACTCATCCTTATTGGGCACAGCTGTGGCCTATAAAGGGCAGGCCTGTTCCTAATCTTTGGTGATTAGTACAGCTGCAACTCCTCAGGGGTGAGATTGCCTTCTGCACTATCTCTGTTCTCTTACATTCTATCCCTCCACACCCCAGGACTCCAGCCTCCATCTCTTTCAGACTGAAGGACAACTGGGTGGCTGAGAATACCATTGTTTTAGGACTGAAAAATCCTTCACTGTAGCATTGTAGCACCAGGATTCAGAACTGCTCTGGGAAAGGAGTTATCCTGGTTTGTAGCTTATCAGACAAGAGGAGATAAATGAGTACTGCCAACAGGAAAAAAACAGGGCCAAGCATTCACAGCTCCTCTTAAGTTCAGTTGCAGTAACACTGCTGAATTTTGTATAAACCTTATAACAAAGGGACAGTAACTACACTAATCAGAAATATTTTCCCTAGGCAAGAAGAAATTATTCAAATAACACACCACAGCAAGCTGTTACAGTCCTGTGGTCCTGACAATGCTGTATTGAAACAAAAAATGATCATCCTTAAAAAAATTTCCTTCATACCCTAGCATTTAATCTCAAATGTCAACAGTAAATCTATAGCAAAATGAGTTTAATAGGCTCTGTGGGCATTCAAGATCAACTGCCAAACAAAGAAGAAAGGCACAATTGAAATGCCCACTACATTTCTTTTCTGCATCTATCACTTAAAGTCATAGCTAAACTCATTTCTAAAACATACTGCAAAAGGAACTTCACACAGCAGGTTTTTAAAAACTTAGAGATCCACCAACAGAGGTGATTTAATTGGTTTGGGACCTATTTTTCAGGTTGGTTTCTTATGAGCACTGTAAAATGCTTAATCCATCCTGCAGAAGATTGCTCAGTCCCTCTGAAGGGCAGTTTTTAAGCAGCAGGTGCCATGGGACACTGTTATTCAATAGGAGTCTAATTTATGACTGGCATTCAAGGATACAGATGCCAGCTGTATAAAGACAAGTCCCTGCAACCTCTCTCACCCCCGGAACTTGAGATGCTGGAGCATGCTGAAATGTGAGACCTTCTTCAGTGACTCAAGAGGTATACAGAAAAAGAGGTAGATGCCGTAGAATACATAGTCTTATAGACTGACATGGAATACTGTGCTGCAGTCTCTGGCTTTGTGATATTGAGCAAATGTCTTTGACATTTTTATCTACAGAGGTGGCTGAGAAATGACCTACCTCTCAATCCAATATATCTACTTTTGGAAACTAGCAATGTTATTCTTGCTACTGCTGGTTTCATCATTTCTCAAATTAAAAAATGTTATGCCTAAACTTTTAGTTACTAGAGCAAGGCAACTGATTTTTCATGTATGATACTATCTGATGGCTTTTCTTCCATATGTGCTAGATATAGATATAATTTACAGGTTATTTCCTGCCAGCCAGGATGATAATCTGTTATTGCTTGAGGAAGAAAATACTTTTGGTGGTCCAGATACACTGTACTGGGCACCTAAAGAGTGATTGTAGATTTTTGTCTGTTGTCATATCACTAAGACACTAAAAATCCCATCCATGCTTCTTCCAAACAGCCTAAATTAGACAGCAAGCTTATTCATACTCAGCTTGTCAAGTCACTTTTAAAAACTGATCTTGGTTTTTGGAGAACTTTTTCCTATGTTTTATAACTCATTGCAAAGCAATCTTCTTATGAGTGTTTTTCATATACGCTGTCATTCTGAAGTCTTTAAAAAAATGTTATCCAACACCAACCCTGCCCTCTCCTCCTACAAGAGAGAGACTACTTGTAGTAGTTTATTAAAATGGCAACATATTGCCATATTAAAATTGCTTTTATGATCATAAATGCCACTTATTTAAGTCACCATTACTTTGGGCATCTTGGATTGCTGCAAGGTCGAGTGAACACCTAGAACAAGAACAGGTTACGCAAAATAAAGTTATACCTGAAAGATGACGAGGCAGATTGACTTCCCCAACTGTTTTGGTCACTAACCCTACCTAGATTTGAAGTATTCCCAAGTACAGTGACTAAATAGTGTGTATGTGCTACTCTCAGGGGGTAATATTGTTCCTAGAAGTGTTTAATCCCACTCAAAGCCCTGATAGCCAGAAGGTGGATCATTCTGCCACTGCGTTACCCAGTGAAGGTGCAATTTATATCAGGCTTATTTTGAAAACACATGTCAACAGGAGGAAGATGTACATATCAATCTGGCAAAAAACTGCACACCTTTTAGTAAAAAATCCTCATCTTTAGCTCTATTTATTGTTATAACTTCATTTAACTGCAAGAAATTTTCTAAAACTTCAAAAAGTCAATCTGTTTCAAACCATAACCACAGAAAGGTAAATAATTTTGACACCAAGTAACTTCTGGCTTTTACTTTGGATGTATATAGAGAAAAATTACAGGCAAACCCAAAGCTTTATTATTTTTAGCTGACCTGAGGGATTTAGCAATTTAGGTTTGAGATACAGATTTTTAAAAAGGATTAGCTGCATATTGGCTCTTACCTTCCTAGCAGTGGACACTTTAATCAACATTTGGAGAGAAAACCATACCAAATTTTGTCGCTTTCAAAACATTTGGACTAAACTTGTTAATAGCATTGGCCCAATGACAAAGGTTTGACCCCACATGCAAGAACTATAGGAACCTGATGAGTAAGTGATTGATATGCCACCTTCAAAACCACAGCCTGGGATTGCATTTTGCCACAATATTGTACAACCCTTGGCAAGCGACCAGCAGTCTATCCCTCCTTACACCATCTGGAGGAAAAAAACAACAGCAAAAAAGCCTCGGCACACTCTCTGTTTTGGCAAAGACACGTGTGGGAGAATAGCCTACCTCAGCCAAGCTGTCTTTGGCTTCTAAGAAGAATCTGGCTGATTCAGAAGCTTGTGACAGCCTCTCACTATGTTTTCATTTTCTGTCAAAATCAGAAAATCACATCCATCTTCAAAATAGCAGCACATTCTCAAATGCTATTCTATTCATGCCACTTAAAGCTGCTAGATGCACGATCAGATTTCCTGTTAAAATCCAATTAGGTTTCCAGTTTAACTTCAGAGTGATCTCAGGAGAGTTAAAGGATCCAACAGTTTATTTGGTATTGTGAAAACAAAAAAAAAAGTTTAAAGGGAGAGTATTTTTCTTAATTCTTGACAAGTCCTTGAATTGTTTTCCAAAACTTTCCAGTAGTTACTGAAATTTAAACATAAATATTTGATAGGCAGGCAAAAGCTTTTTGGTTTTTCACTTGTTTGCAATTGATGCAAGAGGAAGAAATAGCTGAGTGCTTGGTCTTATTCTTGTGTAAGGAAATCTTGGGGCTATTGCTACAGTTCCCAAGGGAATAAGGGGACCTTCAGCTCTCTAATACTTATTTAAGGCAGGAGTGTGGTCATGAACACAGGTCTGGCCCATTTTGTCTCATCCTCTCATTCCAAAGTGACGATGCTTCTCGGCTGTGCTGATCCAGGCTTTTGTGTGACCGTGAGGCACATCTGACCAGGGAACTGATCAGACTAAAAATCATCATGAAGCATTAAGGAATGCATGAATATTTTTGTGGCAGTGCCAGCTTACAGACACACTGGCTCTAGTTTCCCAGATGCAAAGAAATGTTTTCCATCTTGATCTCATGTAGTTTTTTTATCAGCTCCTGAAGCACTCTCCTCCAAAAACAAGGCACAAGCAGTTGAGGAGGAGCAAGATGAGCCCCTTTTTCATGCTCTTGCTTTTCCTATTAAGGAGGGGAGCATTAATCCCCCTCACCCACTGAGGGGTCCTGAGTTCTGAGAGGGCCATGTCCTGGCTGGAGGTGAGAGACTGACTGCCTTGTGGCAGCCCAGAGTGACCCAAGGACAGGCAGCCTTGGCCCTGCCATGTGTCCAGCAGCATCCACCACTGCTCCCCTGTCTTGCTGCAAGAGGCACCTGTAGCAAGAGGCTGAGAGGAAAATGATCTGGAATAGGGGTTAGAAAATGTACAAAATTATTTGACTTTATCTCAAAAAATTGCTATATGGAGTTTAATTGATCCAGCCAGTGCACAGGAGGAAGAATTGAAATGGAGTTTTTTACCCAGCATATTTTTCACAGAATGAATTAATGCCTTGCTGAAAAGGAGATTTGCAGTTGGCATTTCAGGCAGCCTTACTGCCTGGCTCTGGAATTATTTGCATTGTTGTTCACACAAAAGGAGAATAAACTCAACCACTTGACTTCCTTTTTCCTGAAATAAATGTCTAAGATCACAGTTCAGAAAGGAAAGTAAATGGCAGATGGCAGCATCTTTGCAAAGTACACACACTCTGAGCTATACAGACAGGGAAATTGTTTTATTCAAAGAAAAACACAAAAAGTGAGGAAGAATAACAAAGCAGTGAAGTTCTCATTAAAAGTACTGGGGTAGCTTTTGGTTACATTGTTACCACATACACAAGAGACAAACAAGAAATTATTTACATCCTTTGTTTTGTGGCATTACTTTTCATTACATCTGGCAAGAAAGGTTTTTAAAGAATAAATTGAATTTTTTTGCACTTAGATCATTTGTCTTCCTCTCACCTTGGACCATTCCCTATGGGGAGGCTTCACTCTGCAATCCAGGCAGGATTCCCTGTCTTCCTCTGTGTGCCCAAGAGCGTTTAGCCAGACACCACCTGCCCCTCCAGCAGCTCTTGCCCCACTTTCCTGAGAGTGTCAGGAAGTCATTCTTTCCTCCCAAGCAGCAGAACAAAGCATTACTGATGTTTGCATCAATTTTCATGTTTCCTGCCCTTTTTCCACATAAGGAGAATGAATCTGAGCACACCTTCTTCCTTGGTGGACAGACAGATTGCCAGTGGAGACAGACCCTGGCTGCATCATGGAAGGGAGTCCCATGTTGAGCACTTGGTCACACAGCAAAGCAGGGCTCCTGTGTGATCCCACAGTAGTTGGTCCTAGAGCTGCTTTACTGCATTTCTTTTCACTTTTGCTTCCTGCTGCCTTTGATATCAAAGTAGCCAGGAAATAAATGGAACCAAAAATTGCAGACTGCTTTAAAATCTCTTTTGTTCAAGAGATCTTTCAGATTAAAATAATGCTGAAAGGAGATTGCTAAAAGTGAGAAAAGGTATGCTTATGCTGAGAGAGCCCTACACAAGAGTTAAAACAAGCTCAGGAGAATCCCTGTTGTTTCCAGCCACCTTATGAACCAAACACCTTCCTCCAGAGGTCTTGGTTCACATTATTTATATAGCAATCTCTTCTGATTCTGCTCAAAGACTAAGCACCTCCAAAGTCTGGAAAATGATCAAAAGGGGTGTTTGATCTTATGCTGCTTCTATAAGAAAAATCTCCCAGAAGAACGTGTCTCTGTTAAAAGTACTCTATTTAATTCTTACAACCTTGTGGTATGTATCAAGATTTGGACCCTTAAATTGCTTGGCATATTTTATTACTGTGTTATCTGCCTCCTTGGGGTATACAGCTGCTCAGTGAGCTTGTGTTTATAGAGCTCTTGAAGGTCCACAGATGGAGAGTGAAGAGAAGCAATCTATATTTTTTACCATATATTCATGTACCCTCTTTTTCCTTAAGGCTTGGCCTCGAACACATGGATAACTAAGGTTTGATATGATTCCCTTGGGCATAGTGGCAGAACATATTTTCTGTTTATTGCTTCACAAAGTTGATTTCTATCAGTATTGCACTCCATTCCCTTCCTAGCAGGAGCTGACACATCCCAAAGAAAAGTCGGTGATAAAAAGAGAATTTTGTCTGTTGAGCTGCATCAAAATCAAGGCAGAATCAAGGCACAAGACACCAAAGCAGAGAAACCTCACTGTGGTCTTCAACACCCTCACAAGGGGAACAGGAGGGGCAAACATCAGTCTCCTCACTCTTGGGACCAGTGACAGGACCCAAGGGAATGGCATGAAACTGAGTCAGGGGAGGTTTGGATATCAAGAAAAGTGTTTTTACCCAGAGGGTGGGTTGAGCACTGGAACAGACTCCCCAGGGAAGTGTTCACAGCACCAAACCTGACTGAGTTGAAGAAACATTTGGACGATGCTGTCAGGCACTTGGTGTGACTCTTGTGGTGTGCTGTGCAGAGCCAGGAGTGGGAACAGAAAACACTGAGCTACACTGAGTCCAAGTGGCTGCATCATCCTCTCTGGAGCAGTCCTGTAATCACACTCTTTACCTGTGCCACAGCAGTTTCAGTAGGAGTCAGTACAGAGGAGCAAGACTGTTTTCCCTGCTTTGCAATCCTGAATATACTTGAGGTCATCTTTTATATAACAGTTCTTTGCCTTTGTTTTGAGAAATCCTTCAGTAAGGGACAAATGAGTCTACATTTATACCTACATCAGCCCACTACAGACCATGCAATTACAGGTGGAGAAGCCAGCTGAAGAGTTTCCAATTATTCTGGGCAGTTCTGGTTATGCTTCCTTAATCACAATAGGATAAAGAGAAAGCAAAATGTGCTATCAGCATAATGAGCCCACAGAAATGGGCCATTACATTTAGTGACAGACAGACAGACAAACACATAAGGACAAACATTAGGAAGAAGTTGGTTTAGCTATTTTCCTAGTTACCAGTCACTTTGAATACCCCTAATTAACAATGCCCACAGACAAAAGATGTAAGAAATTAGTTAGTATTCCTGACTGCTCACAGAGATATCTGGGATTTGAAATTTATGTTCCCTAGTGAAAGCTTTTAAAGTAGACATGGAGGACATCTCTAAGGACAAAAGTGATGAAAGTAAGTCGATGAAGAATTCAGATTTAGTCTTTTACCAAAATGCACTTCTTCCTGCTGCTTTATCAGATACCTAAGATTATCAGCCATATTCTGCCCAGCTGGGAGATAAGAATTATTAACAAAGAAATTCTTACAAAATATTCATCAATAACACTTTGCAAGAAAACTTCCTCAATTTTTGCTTTTAACAATTCTCACAGGAGCCAGGTTAAATTCTGATCTGAGCACAAAAGGACAAGCTGTCTACTGGTTGCCTTCTACAGAGACACCCAAGCTACTTTCACTGATATTAATACACAGTTTTCACAATTTTCGTAAAGGAGATACAGTGGAAAAATAAAGAAACAGTTTTTCGAGCAAGAGGGTGGACTAGGTAGGCATAGCTGATAACCCCGAATGAGGTTTCACTTCAGCTAAGGAGGCAGCCACCCATTTATGATCCCAAACAGTATTTTCCAAACATCCTCTCAGCTGAGGACACAAGCTGCTGCACTTTTGAAATATCATAGAAGAATGAGGACAGTTTTACTCCCATGGATTCACCAGGATATATATTTACCAAATAACTACAGCATGCACTCCTTTATTTGATTCATCCAAGAAACTCCAGTTATTATGAGCCCGTCTCAAAATCATGCCACAAGAGATAGGGCCTCTTATGTTGAATGAATGTTTGAGTGTAACATTGTCCAGCCATCTATTCAACTGCAAGCTTCAGAAAACTAAATGCTGACAAATAGTCTGGGGTCATGTCTGTGAAATGCTCCATATGCGCCAGCTGAGTCTGAGGCTAGCTTGCTCTCAAATGTTAACAACTTTGCAAAAGCAATGCCCTCTTTTCTGCAGCAGATTTTTTTCTTGTTCAATCTCCAATAAAAGTAGGTTTTGATTGAGGTTTGAGAAAAACCTCATCTATCATTTAGTTATGACAAAGTGAAAAGAAACCTGTTTCTTTGTTCTAAGGCAATTATGTACAGCTAAAAGCCAGAAGTGCTGGCCCTGAGCTGTGCTGAGGTCAGTGGGCCTGTGAGCACCCACACTGGCTGGTGGCCACACCAACACTTCTGCAGAAAACCACTCCAGGTATTTAAGGCAAACATCCACGGCAACAATTCCCCTTTTCAGTCAAAGAGCGAATCCCTTTCCCAACAGGCCTGTCCCTTCTCTGCAGGGTAACTCTTTTGGGAAGCCCAGGCAGAGCTGCAGGGGCTGGGAGTGGCAGCTGGAGCTGCGAGGGACAGAGCCCCGGGAACGCGGAGCTGCGGAAGGCAGGGGGCACAGGAGGGGGCACAGGAGGGGGAACAGGAAGGGACACAGGAGGGGGCACAGGAAGGGGCACAGGAGGGGGCACAGGAGGGGGCACAGGAAAGGACACAGGAGGGGGCACAGGAGGGGGCACAGGAGGGGGCACAGGAAGGGGCACAGGAAGGGGGCACAGGAGGGGGCACAGGAAGGGGCACAGGAGGGGGCACAGGAAGGGACACAGGAAGGGGCACAGGAGGGGGCACAGGAAGGGACACAGGAGGGGGCACAGGAAGGGACACAGGAGGGGGCACAGGAAGGGGCACAGGAAGGGGGCACAGGAGGGGGCACAGGAGGGGGCACAGGAAGGGGCACAGGAGGGGGCACAGGAGGGGGCACAGGAAGGGACACAGGAGGGGGCACAGGAAGGGACACAGGAGGGGGCACAGGAAGGGGCACAGGAAGGGGCACAGGAGGGGGCACAGGAAGGGACACAGGAGGGGGCACAGGAGGGGGCACAGGAAGGGGCACAGGAGGGGGCACAGGAGGGAGCAGAGGAGGGGGCACAGGAGGGGGCACAGGAGGGGGCACAGGAAGGGGCACAGGAGGGGGCACAGGAAGGGGCACAGGAAGGGGCACAGGAAGGGGCACAGCCAGCCCTGCCCGCCTGGTACAGCCCAAATTACTCCAACATCCAGGCTTAAGGCAATGCTTTCAGAAAGCCCTGACCAGGAGAGCCCCAATAAACTGAGGGATCTAATTCATAACGAACCAGCTGCCAAAAAGAGTTCCATGATTTGTTCTTAAACAGGAGAAAGAAAGCAATTAAATTGCCATTTAGTTGTTTTATGTGGGCTGTTTCAGCACTTCTTCAAAACAAAGAGAAAATCCTGGTTTTATAAAGATAGATTCATTGAAAAAATCTGAAGTGGAAAATACAGAAAAGCCACTCAGGCAGATTTACTTTCATGTAGACAACGTTTAACTCTTAAAAGACTACAGCAACTCTTTCAAGATTAGGGAAGTTTTAGTAGGACAGGAAACTTTTGCTGAAAATTCTATAACTTGCATTTTCCCTATGGAAGCTTTTGGTAAGATTCCCCAGTGGACACTACATTCTTAATCTTAGTTCACATTACAAGCAGGTGGTAAATACTGAAAAACAATTTATAAATACTACATTTATTTCCAGAGATCAATTCTTCGATTTAATGATGAACTACAATCAAAACCATCTGCAAATCAGCGTTCATGAAAGGAGAACTGTTAGTATGAAATATGTACTTGTGCAAATACTTGCTTTCACATTCAGGTGCTGCCTAAGGTAAAGTCTATCATCAATATATTTGTGAACAAGGAATGATCCAGAAATATTTGTCCCCATTGTCTTTGAGGAAGAGAAGGGAAGCCAGCCTCTTTTAACATATGACAGCTATGAACCTTCTTAATAGAAGAATTTCTTTTTCTAAAAAACATGGACCTGAAATGAAGGTTTGTACTTTCCTCCATTCAGCCTAGGACTGTGGCTTCTGCATCTGTTACAGCACCTTTCCACAATGTTATAGAGAAGAAAGTCATTCTTTGCAGCACTGATTTGGTTTCAGATGCATTGCACACAGGCAGAATAAGCATTTAGAGTATTTAAGAAACTTTAAATGAAGTTCCCAGAAAGGAGATTGCAATCTTCTGCTAAATCACCTGTGCCATCTGTCCAAAATTTCCCCCAGAAACTATGAAAACATACAGCCTAGAACATAAGAGATCCCCAGATTTCCATGTAGATGTGTTCCTAATGTTCAGCATAATTATCTTCTCAACAAGATTTAGTAATAATGACAGACTTTTCCTTAGGTAATTTACAGATTTCATAAATGGTGAAGACATTTCAGCATCTTGGTCTATATACAGATGAAAGCCATGATCATAGAAAACTTACAAAAATGTCTCTTCAGGGAAAATGAGAAGAGTTTGCTACATTTACTAAATAATTTAGCGGCTGCGTTCCCTCTTTTTTCCAGGGAAAGGAAAAGGTACATTTTAGCAGAGATGCAGAGTGTTAATTTGACTCAATTGTGTTCTGCCTAACAGACTCCTGGGTGTCAGGATGAACAGCTGTGATCTCCCTTGGCTTCTCACCCAGGGTCATCCCCAGGACTCAGTCAGCATCCTGCCTGCTGCACCCAGCACCTCCCTCAGCAGTAGTGGCAGGGCATGGATTACAGCTGTGGCAACCAGCCAGGCTTCAGGAGCTGTGGCTCCTATCAGGGGTATCCACTGTGATCTAGACACATTATTGCAACTGCACTTACATAGGACAGGCTTTTTTGAAAAAAAGATCAACAGCCTCTCACAGAGACAGCAGCATTCCAAAATATTGGCAAAATATTGCCCTTGATGAGTGACGTTAGCTGAACTCATTTGGCATCTGCCTGAAAATTACCCATGAATAGTTATCAAGATTCTCAAATGTGCTCATTATCTGGAGGATTATTCTTCATGTGCAGTCAGCTCATAAAAAGTTTGCTGCAAATACAGTCCTCATCCAGACAATTACTTACAGAAGTTACACAGTAAAGCTTTGTGTGCTCTGACTGGCTGGCTCCTCTGGCTTGCACAGCACGAGCTGTGAACAGTGCAACCAAATGCACAATTTTGTGTCACAGTACGGAAACACAATGCTGAACATTTGCTTTTTGTCATCCTCTATCCTCAGTGCTTGAGTCTTTTATTACTTATAGTATGACTATCAAGTTAGAAAAAGGGACAGATTGAATTAAAACAATTTTAAAAAAAAGGATCCAAGAGCTTAAACATTGCTATTGTCCTGCTAGAAAGCTTTCTTTCATTCAGAAGAAGAAAGGAAAGGACATGACACCTTCCTTTGCCTGTGTACTTATCCCCAAATGTGATACAGTCTATTCCAACAGACAAAATCCAAAGCTGATAAAAGCTTTCCACTCTCCCTCTGATATCCCATATCCTCCTGGTTAGAAGGTCTTTGAATTTCAACACCAAATTAAAGAAGATCACGGCACAAGTAAAAAAAGTCATCCTTATAGTGATGATATACTGAATCCATCATCTAAATGTATTAAAATACAATATAAAAATGAATTTGCTACACACTTAAATATTGAAGGCAACTTTTGACATACTTACGATTGATGAGGTTAAAAATATTCTGAATAACTTCTGGGCAAACTGCTAAAGGAAGTACAGTAACGTGGGCTTTCAGTCATTATTCTGATCATAGTGATCTTAGTTCACATACTTTACTCCTCTTTTGGAGGAGTAATGAGTAATGAGTAATTAACCCAAAATTTTTAATTCACTATAATTTGAGTACATAAGTTTTACACTGATTTCACTCCATATAATTCACATCCTTGACATACAAGTCCCACAAGGCTGTAAATTTGTTACAGGTCACAAGACATGACAACAAAAAGGTCTGCTGTCACAGACTTTGATACTGTGAATAATTTTGCAAAACTCCTAGAATTTTTCCTGTGTCGCAGCTAAGCCTGAGTTAGGATCTTGATTAATTAGCATCATCTTTAATAATAGAATTTGGCAACCTCTGAAATTCTTGACTGCTAAATCATCACAAAGTAAGTCTTTCACTGCTTAGTTCATATTTCCTAATCAAGCCAGGTATTTTCTTATACAAATACAAAATACACATCCTTGAAATTACTGGGCAGGACCAATGTTACCAGAAGTAATCTGTAGGAGCATTTGCCCTGTGGCCAGAAAAATACACAACATAGCTACTTATCCAACCCCTTTGTGATCCTACAAAGAGGAAGCAAAATCAGTCCTGGAGGCAAAAATAATCTCACCTAAATTACAGACCAAGACTTCTCAGCTACTTGCATTAGCTATTTGTACAGGTATTGTATTCACACTATTTGCCAATTTTGCTTATGCTCTTTTCTTTCAAATTTCTTCCCCACGTATAGCACAGAGCTCAAGTAAAGAAGGAATATGAACTTTAATTTTTACATTTTCACCTCACAAAAGCTGGAATAGGAGGAAGCTCTCATTTTGGTTTTCCCCTCAATCTTCCTAAAAAATAAGTAAATATAAAATTTCACTCATCAGGAAAACTACAGCCTGTGCACACTTAACCACTTCACCTGCACTTTGCTCAAAAATTCTGCAGGGTTGGTGTAGAACACTCCAAACCAAAGCAAACCATATCAACTCTTTTTGTTCTTTTTAAAAGACAAGTAAACAAAAAAAAAAAAACAAACCCACCAAATATGCAACAGGAAAAGATAAATTTGTTTCAAGACCCAGCAATCAAAGGATCAATATAAGAAGCATTCATCCCACACAGCTACCTACAGATTTCATAACTGAGAAAAAAATTCCCTACAACAGATCAGGATCTTTTTTCAAAATGGAGTAAGGTTTTTGTTTCTTCTAATCCTTTCAGAGCACACAAGATTGGATATCACAGCCATGACATTACAGGACTGAAAAGCAATTTTATGTAATTTTGCAGTTTGTAAGAGCCATTGTTTACAATTTTCCTTTCCCTCAGATCTGCACAGTGCTCATGGTAACTAATGCACCTACCCTTCTGAAAGAAAAGATGTAGAACACCATACACTTTTAGATAATGCAATATATAGTTTCCTAAAATAATACATCATATGCAGAATATTACACTTACTTGTGAGACCCTAATTCTGGAGTCCATTAAAACAATAACTTACATATCTCTCATGCTACAGCTCCAATCCATGACTGCTGTGTTTCTTTCTTTATTAATGCAGTTTTCTAGACTTTACACTCTTGTGTCTTCATTATATTATGGCTTTTTGCACTTGGTGGTTTTCCTCACTGGCATTTCCAGTGGGAGCATTAGCAGAGCTTCACAGTGAAGTGAGAAACACTACCAACCTACCAGACCAAGGATGGGATTTGCCTTTCTTAGAACAGTATCTCAGCAGGTTGTTAAAGCAGGATACATCCCCTCTCTGGACATTACAGTAGCATCTGTGTATAAATTTATCACAACCATATTTATTTAGGATGTACATGTGTCTGCCCTGCCAAGATTGTTGTGTTCTGCAGCCCTGTGGAACAATTAGAGATCCCGTTTAAATGCACTGCTCCCAAACATTTGCTGGTACTGCTTGATGGGAACAGACTGCAAACCCTGAGTCCTGTGACAAGCAATGAAGGAGATCATAGCCCACCTCAGGCTAATTAAATTGCCCCAGTTATAGGGCAAAATGAATTGAAAGTGATGAAGCTCTGAAACAGGCAAAAAATTCACATTACCCTAGTTTGTAAAAGGGAAGAGCAGCATGTGAGTTCTGGTCATTAAATAATTAAAAGTGCATGTAATGAAGACTAGCAGGACAGTACTAGCTGTAAGAATTTATAAGGAGAATACAGTCTGTATAGATTTAGCAAATGTTCAGGTTGTTTCTCTGTTGTTGTTAAACGGCAGCATGGAATAATGCACAGGGTACCCAACAGTCCTTTCACACTGATGGCCTGCCGAGGGGGTGGTCTGACTGCAATGTGTCAGTGGTGTGAAATCAGAGAGGACATTTCTAAGACAAGGCTTCTATCTTTTTAGAATACATATTTTGTTCTATTCAAAGTAAATATTAAATATTTCTGAGACTCTTGCAAAAAGCACCTCTGTTGCAGGCGTCTTCTATCCTTTAGCTCTGAAGTAATGCAACAGTAAAACTCAGGAAGGTGGAGCCTGCAGGCACTCTCCAGCTACTGATGCGCTTGGAGTCAGCATTGAGCTAGCAGGCTTGAGGCAGCTTGTCTCATTTCCACAAAATTATGACAAACTGAACTGGTTCCCAGCAAAATTGCCAAGAGCAATGGAAGGTTCAGGGCTGGCACATTCCCTCAATCCAGGAAAGTCTCAAAACTACCTGATGCTGGAGGCAAGACTGGAGCAGCCCAAGATAGGGCTGCCAGTGCCAGAGCCCTGTCCAGGCTGGTAACTCTCTGCACACCAGCCAGTGAAGTACCACCATTACTAGGCTGCCATTGTGATTCATTTTACATGGTCCCAAATTACGATTGCTCATGGAAAGACTGGGTTGGGGGGAGAGGAGAAGGAAACCAATAAGAATAACTGAATTGTGTTATTTTATTTTTAGACTTTTATGGAGTCTGCTTGAGCGCTGATCTTTGCATGGGTAAGACAGCATACATATCTCTCTCTCTCTTCTGTACCTTTCCCAATCAGTTCCATTCTGTCTGATTTCCACCAAAGTGTGTTCTTGTGAGCAGGACACACATTAACATTTGGACCAAATTAGATTTGTATTTGTGTCCATAGCTGTCACAGATGCCGCTGATCCTAGAACAAAGTACACTATTTTAAATTTTTTAAATAATTTTAAAATGTTCCACAGGATATTTTGAAAGACTGGCCAGAAGAAATGCTAAGAAGCAAGAAAATGAGAAACCATAAAATCTATTTTCATATACCTTTAAAATTATCTAAATGGTCAACATGCTATGCATGCTTGTCTTCTTTTATATAAAATCATCTTTGAGAAATTACCAATCATAAAGGCATTACTTCAGTTACACTGCTCTATTCCAGTACACTACCTTGCATTTTGGTATCTCATGAGAAAAAAAAGAAATGTCTGAGAAATGCATTAAGACACTTATCTTATTAATGGTCAACCATATATAAGCTCATTTTCATGCCCTAGGCTTTTATGGTCTCACAATGGAAATTTTTTCTTCGTATTTTTCAGAAATAACAGAAAATTCCAAGAAATGGAAGCCGCTGCTAGTGAAAGAAGAAAAGCTGAGTATCATCAGGGTTAATAGCTCCTATTTGAGATCCATGAATGATTACAGAGTTACTTTTCTATATCGAACTTTCAAGTTTCATTAATAATATGCTGCCTCTCCAGGACACAGGTGCACTCACGCTACAAAGGCTATCGGTTCGTCACATGGAATAGAAGAGCTAGAGGAACAATGGCTTCAAAGGTCTCGTGTTTATACATTTTGACAGTAGTTTGTTGGGCAAGTGCTCTTTGGTACTTGAGTATAACTCGTCCTACTTCTTCCTACACGGGCCACAGACAGGTCAGTAGCATATCCATAGCCAGAAAAAATGTCTCCTTTGGCAACATAAGAACTCGACCTATAAATCCACATTCCTTTGACTTCCTTATCAATGAACCCAACAAATGTGAGAAGAGCGCCCCGTTCTTGGTCATTCTTATCAGTACGACTCACAAAGAGTTTGATGCAAGGCAAGCCATTCGAGAAACGTGGGGAGATGAAAACAACTTCAAAGGAATTAAAATCTCCACACTATTTCTTCTTGGGAAAAATGCAGATCCTGTGTTAAATCAAATGGTAGAGCAAGAAAGCCAAATTTTTCATGACATTATTGTGGAAGATTTTATCGACTCTTACCATAACCTCACTCTGAAAACGTTGATGGGGATGAGGTGGGTAGCAACATTTTGTTCAAAAGCAAAGTATGTCATGAAGACAGACAGTGATATTTTTGTAAATATGGACAATCTTATTTATAAGCTGCTCAAACCTAACACCAAGCCAAGGAGAAGGTACTTCACAGGTTATGTTATAAATGGAGGACCAATAAGAGATGTTCGCAGTAAGTGGTACATGCCCAGAGATTTGTATCCCGACAGCAATTACCCACCCTTCTGTTCAGGCACTGGCTACATTTTTTCAGCTGATGTAGCAGAACTGATTTACAAAACCTCCCTTCATACCAGACTTCTACATCTTGAAGATGTGTACGTTGGACTCTGCCTTCGGAAGCTGGGCATTCACCCCTTCCAAAACAGTGGCTTCAATCACTGGAAAATGGCCTACAGCTTGTGCCGGTACCGCAGGGTGATCACAGTGCACCAGATAACACCAGAAGAAATGCACAGAATTTGGAATGACATGTCCAGCAAGAAACACCTTAGATGTTAAGATTTCTACAGATGTAAATACCTTTTTTAAAATTTTGGTTGAGTTTGGTTATTTTTTGACAAAGCGATCTGCTGACTTACAGGTTAAACTGTGGGATATTAACTGTGAGAGGATTTTTAATGACTGATTTTTCATTCTCACTTTGGCTACTGGTTTACAAACTTCAGGCTCTTTTTCATAAGGACATTATGCCAACTGAAAGAATCTGGAGTCAAATCTCAGATTTTGTAAATTATCATCTATTGCACATATCCATTCTTGCATCTGTGTGTAAAAGGACAGTAATAAACTATTATGAGCTGCTTAACAATTCACACCCCAGCCTCTGAGATATGACTCAGGCTCTAAGAAATGAAGAATTACAAACATACTTTTATTCTCCTTTTGACACCCTACAACCGTCTCTATTTAGAGCCTTGTTAATAAATTAAGCAGCATACATTTGCACTGAAATTATGTACCTACTTTGACATGTGTATTTTATAGTACGTGTGCAATTCCCAAATAGCTTACTAATGGTGTAATAGCAGAATTTAGACAGGTAAGAACATCAAAGTTTCATTGGCCTTAGAAACAAACCCACACACTGAAATATATTTTCATCCACCAAATGGCATTTCTTTAAATTATTTCAGAATAGCCCATTTCTTTACACTTCTTAAAATAGCCCATAAGGTATGTAACACAATTTAAAATTAAGTAAATCTGTAGTGAAATAAGGCAGGGGAGATATATGAAAAGCTATCCTTAAAATATATGAGAAAAGCATGAATATCTTAACTCTTAATTTCAAAGCAAGGCAATGTCTGTCATTCGTATTAATGGCTTCTCCATTAAACACCTTGAATAGCAATATATAATTATACTGAATGCTAAAAGTGTCAATAAGCAGCATATTTCAACATCAGTCAGTGCACTATTTACCTGAAAACAATTAACACAAAAGCAACTTTTTTAAGGGGAAGCTTTACTTTGTGCTGCAGTACATATAGAAACAAGTCCTAACAGATTTTTAATGGTGTGGAAATGAGGACTTTAGTCCAATAAAAGAATGCAATAAATTTTCTGTTGACTGGACATAAAACAGAATACATAACATATATGTACAAATTTCACAAGAAAATAGAGGAGTTTTAAACAAAAAAACTATTAAAGCTACACAAATTATATCCTTTTAAAAAACCTTTTAAAGTTCTTAGTTTACTCATCACAGTCAATACTCACTGAGGTCCCTCTCAGGAGATCAAGTACACAAGACTTATTCAAGTTTCATAACATACTTATACGTATTTTGAATATGAATGTTTACGAAATGTCATGAAAACTCATTGATAAATTCAGGCCATCTCTATTCAGTACCACCTTATAATAAGGAGGTGAATATGGTATTGCTCAGCAAATAACTTGGAATGAAGAACTCGCCCACAAGTTACAAAAAACCAAAACACGTATATTATCAGCTGAAGATTACTTACATCATGCTCAGCACACACAGAGTCTCATTCATTGCAGCTGGCATTATGTGTAACATATGCAAAACTGTTAAGCCTGTATGTTATTCAGAATGTCTATAAAGTTGTCAGAAATTAACTGAAGAAGAATTTAAAGGGAAACTTTGACCTGATTTTGCCATATACAGACCCAGCACTTTACAACAGTAACAGAGGAATGAAGGTGCTACCCTAAAAGGTTTGCAGTTTCATGGAAAATTGTTAGTCTTGTTCACAGATGCAGCACTATCATTTCAAAAGAAACTACTTGTAAATAAGGTAAAGTGTACCTGGCTTTTAAGGCACTAGCAGGAGCCATCTCAAGCAAATCTATGTCAGATCTGAAGATGAAGCTACACAATAGGCAGCCTAGGAGTTACTGTTAACAGGAGCTTGTGTACCCTTCATAAATAAAAATAACCCAAACCAAAACCCCAGTAATTTCATAAGAACACTAAATCTCTTACAGCATAATTAAAGATTTATCCTTCCCTAGTTGATCTAGTCCTTGTTAAAGCTGCTATGCCCTATTAAATCCAGAACTTCCAAGGTACAGCTAATTGCATAAGTGAATATATAACACACTGATTGGGTGAAGTTCAGATTTCCTTACACAAGCCCCATAATATTCTTGTTTATGAATGGAAATGTGGGAGGAATTCATCCCCAGTCCTTGGGTAAATCAGATAGCACAGATGCCATCCTGCCCAGAACATACTTTGTAATAATTTGAACCCGCAGGCTGCAATCACTTCTGCTATCCCTCTGCACTGTGCAGCAATTTGGGGGTTCTGAATCACAAACAAATGGATTTGGTTGCCTTATTTCTGCTGATGCTTCTGTGGCCTTTGCTTAGTAACCAGGAGGACAGCAGGGCTCCCAGTCCAGATACCTCAGGGCTCAAGCAGCATGGTAGCCTTGAATTTCTCCTAAGACAAGTAGACTGCATTAATAATTGCAAGGCACACCTTGAAAATAATATCTGAGAAAGTGTATTTCCTGCCATTTATAAACAGACAGACCTTCAACAGAAATGTAAATGTTCATCTTGAAACTGATGTACATATTTCTAAGGCATTTTCTTCTGTATTCAGCTGTATATATGTGTCAGTCTGCTTGCTATGTAGAATTCTGTTATGCATGGAGCTGAGTGAGGCATTATATTTGTCCAGTGTTTCAAGAGCCTTAAGCATGTGTGCCCTAACTTTTGAATGTACAAGATACTTTTTCTTTTGCTGTCAAGTGAATTTAAAACAACACAACAAAATCCTAATTTTCTACTTGTATTAATTTTCTGGTATTAGATTTCATTAGCTCGTTACACTTGGATTTATTGTTTTCACTTTGCTCAGAAATTTCACTATTGGAACCTGGATGTGGAAAGGTAGCAATACATCTACTTATGGGGACAGTTTTCCCTTCCACTCAGTAGTATTTGTGCCATGTGGGATACTGTTAAGAAACAAATGTTTTCAATAGACTTCCTTTAATCAAAAAAATATTTACATTACTTAAAGGTCATTTTGTTTCATTGGGCATGGGACAAATGACAACTTGGTTAAACATGCTGGCTTCTAGTCACTTCAAAAGTTTGACTGTAATCACATTTTGATTCCAAAATGCATATGAAAAAAGCACATTGAGCGAAGCAGCTGGGGGGAAAGTGCCTCTCTTTAGGAGGAATTTTTTCACAAAAGCATTTTTTCCTTTTTTATTTTGCTAAAACTGTGAGAGTATTCAAACAGAAGCCTCAAGGTTCATTTTCCACATTTCCTAATAATAATGTTAAGTATTAATTTTGATTCTTTGAGGGTTCTTTGTCTTTATAATGTAGATGGCAATGGCAATTTGTAAATGAAGAGTGTAATTAACTAGAAAAGCTTGTCAACAGTAACCGAAATTTAGGTGTAACATTATATATGACTGGCTGTACTTATGTATTTATTTGTCTAAATTGTATATATTGTTTTATCTGTAGTGTCTGTAGGACTGCATTCTTTTAGATTAATGTATTATTTACAGTTTTGTGGGATTGCCAGCAAAGCTGCTAATCAAGATACTATTTTTTTGTATCAATGTCAAATAATAATAAAAAAAAAATCAAGTGAAAAATGGAAAGTGTCTTGTAAGTTTTCTTCTTCACCTCTTTCTAGAAATGTAAATTGTATTACCTGAAAACAAGTGAATTGGCTCATTTGTCATGAGGAAGAATATTGTGCTGTTAATGCAGATTTTTTAAAAAAAAATTAAATAAAATAAACCAAACAAAATACTACTTTTATTCATTATTTGTGCAACAACTTCATCAAGCTGATGTCCATATGGATCAGGTATATTACTTCATCTAAAGCTTCTGAACTTCATAGCAGTAATATTAATGCAGCCATGGCAATATCTGGCAAAGGGATCATCCTCTGCTCTGCCCTATTTAGCTGCTTTGGCACCCCCAGCCAATGAAACCCAGCTTTGGCCATTCTGAGGTGGCAAAGCTTTTTGACACCCTCAGCAGGGCTCTTCTGCTACTGGCATGGTGTCTTAACGTGTGGGCTTGCAGCCATCAAAAGCTGCACACAGGAGAAAAGGAGAAATGTCCCAAAACCCACATCACATAAAACCACAATAAAGGTGTTTGAAGTTGCTGTATCATCAGCTGGGTCACTCATATAGAGAGAAGGGGTCCTCCTAGTCTCTCACAGTGACCATGACAGTGCCTTTTGCTTCCCCCACACCCCACAAAGCACCAGAAAATAAATGAAGAATCACAGTCTGAGTACACTCAGATTACCCAGTAAGTCTCATGTAGCCTTTGTCCCCCAACACACATATCTTAACATGTCTCTCAGGGAGGTCTGGGCAACTTTAGGGTCCTCATATCAAAATAAAAGCAAAAAACCAAAATAACACAAAAGTAGGAAGAAGTCCCTTTTCTTGTAAGAACATCAGAAAAATTAACCTCTCCCCATTCTCCCCTGTGGTTTGCTACATAGAACAAAGCATCTAACCTCTTTTCCACTGGCTTTGGAGCTCAATATCCAAAACTCATTCATGAAATGGAGGAAAAATAACCCCACCCCTGAGAAGAAAGGTAGCTTTGGCAAACCAAAGTGGTCACCAGAAGTAGCTGAAGCCTGCAACAGAGTCCTCAGGCATCCCAGCAATGTCTGCAGCGATGCAGCAACCTTACAAACCACACTGAGATGCTTTAAAGCAACCAAGAGTTTCACATACAGCAAAACCCCTCCAATCGTTTTCATCTCTCTTGTTTCCACCAAAGCAGCCTGAGTCTAATTGCAACACTTACATGGTGTTTAATTAATAGACAGCTTGGAGATATACAGATATCAGCACTAGCAGGGCAGATTTCATGTAGCTTGATTATCTTAATTACAAGCATTCTATTTTCTCATTTACTTAATTGATTCTCATAGATTTTCCAGAGAAATTTGCAGTACCCTAAGTGAAAATAATATAGAAAACCTTCTTAAAAGTGCTGACATTGGCCTGTTACAGCAGCAATGCACCAAAAAAGGAAGATCTATATGACACAGAACATTGTACCGAATAGCATCTGCTTCCTTTTCTCTTGTTAAAAAATATGAATTTATGAAATGGAAGAAGAGGAGTCATCTGGGCAGAAGAAAAAAACAAAGAATGTACCTTATTTATTCAACCGCACCTGCAATTAAGTTGTGTCAAGTATCTCCTCTGATGACTTGCCTAACACAGGAAAAAAATCCATTTTTCTGCTAGGTCTGCATATTAGCTGAATCTGCATTATAGCTCTGCCTCACCTGAAAGAGCCAAGAGCAAGAGGCATTTATTAGTCATGCAAGATTTATCCTTGAGCACTTGTTCTGCAAAGGCAGCATTACATATCAAGCTGGACAGAATTAAGTGTGGTGGTTTTGTAATGCAGACAGCTTTTATTTGGGTGAAGCAAATACCCCAAACTTGAGGTGTGCTAGCTAATACCTACCATATCTGCATCTATCAAGCATCCCTTTTCTCTTTAAGAACTCCTTTCTCTGGCCTATTTTCTAACATGACATCTTTCTCCAAAGAGAAACAGGACCTCCAGGTATCTCAGGATAGCAGTAAAAGCAAGGGGGAAGGAGAGAACACCCCACATCATCATTACAAGCTTTTCCCTTGATACAAAAGTCACTTAGCCTTGCTCTGTCCTTCTGTACTTTCTATCTGCTTCAATCTGGTACATTTCCCTGTTATTTCCCAAACTCTTTCCATTTTCTTTATGTGATTTTGCATAGCTCAGCATTCTCCCATCTAAAAGTATCAATTCAAACCAGCCACAAAGATAAGAACACAGTGTTTCTAAGAAGAGAGGGCCCTTACCTGACAGGTTTACAGTCCTACACTGTCTAATACCTGGCAAACTGATTTCAGCAAGTTTCAAGGGACAAGCAGCACTTTAAGTTGTTTCTTCAAAAATCTTTTCTTTGATATTACTTGGTTCAGGTATATAGGGGAAAAAAGATCTATCATCTTTCATCTCGCCTCTGCCTGCAGAGATCACTATCACAAGTCTAAGGGTTGTTTGGCTTTTTTTCCTTATTCCTTTTACCTTTCCTCACAACCTTGGATAGTTCATCAGAACTCAAAACAGCATTTTTTCATGTTTCACTTTAACTCCCACTTAATCAAGTATGCTTTTTTCCACAATTTCAATGTTTTAACCTTTTCATCTGCTTCTGCTCTCTGTGTTGCCTTTGCTCTCCTCATATCTCCCTAACAGTCAGACATCTGGTATTGAATCTGTTACCAGAGTATTTGCATGAAGGCTGAGCACAGCAGTACTTCTCTCTGTCGCTGTCTTTGAGCTATCAAAAACTGCATTATCGGATTCGTTTCACCAGACAGGACACCTTATCTTACTAATATCACATTCATAGCAGAAGATGAACTTCCGCTAGCCTTTGGAACAGACTCTGAGGCTGCGAGGCTGCCGTAGCTACGGACATGGCAGGTGCTGTACAGGGAACGTCCCAGCGTGCCCGTTCCCGAGGCTCGGCACTTCCAGGGCCACACCCGCCCCGCTGGGACCGGGGTGACAGACACAGCCGGGGTGACACAGGCACGGCCGGGGTGACACAGACAGCCGGGGTGACACAGGCAGACAGCCGGGGTGACACAGGCACGGCCGGGGTGACACAGGCAGACAGCGGGGTGACACAGGCACAGCCGGGGTGACACAGGCAGCCGGGGTGACACAAGCACGGCCAGGGTGACACAGGCACGGCCGAGGTGACAAGGCACGCCCGGGGTGACAGACACGGCCGGGGTGACACAGACACGGCCGGGGTGACACAGACACGGCCGGGGTGACACAGACAGCCGGGGTGACACAGGCACGGCCGGGGTGACACAGGCACGCCCGGGGTGACACAGACACAGCCGGGGTGACACAGGCACGGCCGGGGTGACACAGGCACGCCCGGGGTGACACAGGCACGGCCGGGCCCGGCGCTCCGCGGAGCGCTCCCAACAAGGGAAGTGCCGTGCTCTGACCCCATCCAGCCCCGGCTCCCGCCGTGTCCCCGTGTCCATCCCCGCGGCACCGGCGCTCTTTGTCACACGGCGCTGGCGGCTCACGGCCTCTCGCGTCCCCCCGCAGCTCAACCCCGCGACCCGCGCCAGCAATTCCCCAGCAGCTGCCGGCACACCCATACTCCTTGCAGTCTGGGGTTAATTAGTTTTATACCGAACACCATTTCCCCTCACAAAGGCCACCAAAAGGCCCAGAGCATTCAGAACAAACCGTGCAAGGTGCACTCAGCTCTGTGTTACGTTTACCATCACTTTGGCAGGATGGGTTATAAAATGAAGAACTGCTGCCCATGGAGAATGATGTCCTCTTAGGATGAGCCAGCCTGCACTTCCCCAGCACCGCTTCATTCTAAGCATAGCTGGACTTTGAATTAGTAACACAGCTGATGCCAAGGTTGATGATAGGCTGCTTTAATTGCTCATTAAAAGGCAGTATTATTTACTGCTTTGTTTCTTGGATTCAGCATTTCTACACATGGGGATAAAAGTAATGGGCTAGGATAAAGAATATATACAGCATGTAATTAAAATTACATTTTTAATAGGGGAATATACATGCACACAGTGCAGGTGCTGTCACAGAAGTAGAGGTTATGGAAGTATACTTTTTAAATTGTATTATACTGCAATTTAGCTGTCACTTCAAACAGATGGGTGAGTTGTGCAACGTTTTTAAACTGATTTAATTACTTGCAAAGGTATTGGCTTGTGTTAATTGGCACAATAAATTACACAATGGTTCACAGATTCCATTAAAAAGGACTTAGAACATGTAGTATCAATAGGAAAATAAACTGAGCCTTGCAAGTCAGTATTTGACAAAATAGTTATTATTGGCTGTTTGTTTTATCAATTCATAAACAAGACCAAAAAAGCCCACCATTCACACAAGACCACGTGCCTAACATGATAGGTATTGATGTATAATTGTATCTCAGAGACAAGTAAAGACAATATATCCAGCCATATGCCCAGAAGAATGATCAGACTAAGTAAATGTAAATAGGTGACCCTTACTTTCCCAAAAATACCCCACATGCAGTTTATCTCGTGAGGGATAATTACTGCTGCCCTTCTTTAGGACAAAGCCATTTACTGAAACACGAGACACTGGGAAGAAGGTCCATGAGCACATGTAACAGCTTTTGAAATATCTAGGCTTCTACTCTTGTCAATTTAAGGTTTAAACTCCAGATGTTGCTTCTTGTCTTAAACTCCAGGAATATCCAAAATCCCCTAAAGTCAACAAGTAGTAAAACGTCTAGCCTATTAAGTACCACAGCAAACTACACCTGTATCAGACAGACAAACAAAATCTGTAGCAGCAATGGTCATCAAACTCTGTAGCAGCAATTTTAGGAAAGCCTTCTAGCATAAGCAGGCAAAAACCTTGCAGGATCTTTGGTTACACTTTGGCACAAATTCTACATTGGGGAAGAGCACATTATAACTTGGAGAAAAGATTATGGTGGCCCAAAATATTACATTTTAGGATTTCTATGAACTAAGGAGAGTGAACCTTTAGCAGACAAAGTTATCTCATTTGTGACAAATCACCTATTTCCTGAACATTTAAAATGAAATGCTTTTGAAATTTTTTTCATGGTTTTGAAACTGCTGTATGTGAAATGTCATTGAAAACAAGCCTGCACTTGTATCTTCTGCTGAACACCAGAGATACACCACTTCAAAGGAGTACATTACATATTATTTGAATGCTGGGACAGACACATCAGTAAGTAAACTAAAAATCATATGAATTGTCAATATTAAAACTACCACCTGGCCATGTTTCCCCTTTCCAGCAATAATTTCATAATTCCTTTTCTATGCCTTTCATTTCAATAGCACCTAAAAATTTACTATTTTTTAATGCACCACAATTTCTGTAAACTGCATTTTGTTTAATGTAATGCAAACTTTTAAAAGAAAAACCAGAAAAAATCCATCTGGAAAATTGTACTTGCATGTGCAAGACTGGCTGGCAACATGGACATGAAATACAGAAATAAAATGAGAAAAATTTGCTTTTTCCTCAGCAAGTACTGTGAGGATGGGTGACAGCTCATGAGAAGACATTAGGGCAAACAGCACTGCCCTTTCCCAGGTATTACTTTTACTAGCTGTGCTACTGCTGGAGAGCAAGAAAACCAGATCTAATCAAAGACTGAGTGTTGGTACTAGAAGACCTTTACAGGTCCCTTCCAATCCAAACCAGTCTATGATTCTGTGTTACTGCTCCTTGCAGGGGGTTGGACCAGATGACCCTTCAAAGGTCCCATGCAACCCAAACCCTTCTATGACAGGAAGCAAAGAGAACATCACATCATCACCACCACATGTCAAGAACCCCTGGACAGAATGAGGAGCAAAGGGACCTTATGTACAAGGACTAGACAAAAAATGTGGGAACTGCAGATGACAAAAATATTCATTAATTTGAAACCTATGTCAGATAACAAAGATTTAGAAAAATAAACATGTTCTGAAATTTCATGTACACCACTGCTTCTAATTTGCATGTTTATTCTCAGTTTGTTGTAATGCCAGGATGTGTTCTTGCTTTAAGCAATAATTCACAATGGGTGAGACATTATTATCTGTGGGATTTTCTGCTGCCTGGAACACATCAGACAATTGGCAACAGATTTATCTGAACAGTTCTGAAAGTACGTATTTGTGAAACTGCAGTTTTAATCATATCAGGAGCCACACCATGATGAAAAGCAGCATTTTCAGGAGGAGTAGTACACATTCTGTCTTCTTCCCACAACTCTAACATCTTTTCCAATAAACTCAGATCACTTCATTTAGGCCAAAATTACATGTTTGATATAATAAATATAAATCCATACACATAAATACACAGAATTCCATGAACACAAAGCATTTCTAAATGAGTAATTAATGTAACTAAGTTGTAGCTCAGTAGCTCTCATCCAAGAGTCTAGATACATCTTTGCAAAAATCCTTTTGGAGAAAAAACAAAAAAAGAAAGCATCAAGCAATAGAAAAGTGCAGGAGTTTCCTCACCCTTTCCATCTTTTGTAGAGCATCAGGTTTATGGGTGATTTGGCAGTGCCCCACCTGACAGGCAAATTTACAAGGTTAGCACTGAACCTAATCAGAGATAATCAGAAAACTCTTTCTCTCTGCTGTAATTTTCTGCTTGGATAGCTCTGCTATGCTATTATAAATAAGAAAAGCTTGCAGCACAAGCAGGGTAGAAGACTTTAGAGAGATTTTAGTAATCACCTTCCATTCAAATCACACCTACTCTTTAATCAGGATTGGATCCTGTTGCATTTTATACCCCCAGGAGTAAACTGACTCATAATTGACACAGATTGGGAGTGAAATTTTAGTCCCACTGAAGCTGTTGTGAAGTATTAGTAATTCATGGGGCCAAGATTTCACTAATGGTCCTTCCCTCTGGATCCTCTGTTCTAATTCAAGGCAGATTTCCCCACCCTTTTCCTATTTCTCATAATATCCAGTGGTTTGTTTTAATCAGAGGTGATCTAACAAGGAGAGAGAAGAAAGAGAGAGTCGGAGAGAAATAGATTCTGAATGCAACAGGATTCCTAGCTGATTCTATGAGATGATGGGAATAGTTGCAGGTTTAACAACCTCAACCAGATAACTTTTGCACTTTTCCTCATTGTAAACACTTCACAAAAAGCTTTCCACAAAGCTGAAAAAAAGAGTTAGGAATTTTATTTAATTTCACAAATTGCCCATCTTGCACTATCAGAAAGCTGCAGCTTTCAGCTTATGCGATAAGATCTCTGCAACAGAAGCAACCTGGGAAACTGTAAAATCAATTTCTTTGCCCAAGTACAAAGTCCTGCAAAAAAGGCATAGTAAATTTACCTCTAGGAAGGTACTTTTTACATCAGAATAGAGCCCTGCTAACTTCTGGCTGCGGCACATTCAGAGGCAAAGACCCCAGCTCAGCTCCCGCCGGGGGAGCAGTGAGCGCACTCGGCGGCCCGGGAGCAGCGGAGGGAGCAGCGGAGGGAGCAGCGGAGGGAGCAGCGGAGGGAGCAGCGGGCAGCACGGCCTGAGCCCGGGGAGGCCGGCCAGAAGAGGCAGCACTGACACCCACGCTCCCTTCTCCCGAAATATTTGTGTTTGCTGACCATTTACACTTGGTTCTTCCTTGGTCAATAGCAGAGTAGTAGCACAATGCAGGGCACTGGCAACAGATTCTCCTTTGCCAGAAGGAAACAACCAAACTTACAGCAACCTTAATACAAATAGCAGAGGTAAGGTAGCAGTCTTCAAAAGCTTTCCTTGCCCTCTACACTATAAACCACCACAGGTACAGTACAGGTGTGGGTTGTGGGGTACAGTACAGTCCGGTGGGTTTGCCCCACTCCAATAGCAGAATGCCAAAACCAATTCCATGCTTTCAAAAACAGACGCAGGTAGAAATGCAGGCTTCTCCCTCAAAGCAATTAGTGCTACACAGCCTATCTTCCAGAACACAGCAGTTTTACTACCTGTGAGGTTACATCTTTTTGCCTACTGATTTATTTTTATAGGACAAGAGTTGCACAAAGTCCACCTACTCAAACCCCCTCTCTAGTCACTCTCTGGCTCTTCTGCTTCATTATTTATAATTGCCTGTTGATGACAGCTACACACACTGCTTTTTATGTGAAAAGACAATTTTATTACCAAATAACCACCCATTCCTATACATTCTGAGATGTCATAACTCAATTTTCCTCAAAGGAAAGAAAGTGAGATTGATGGGGTCTACAGAGTAAACATGGCACAACTCAGAAAGCCTTTTTACTCAAAGTTAATCTAAAGAACCCCAGCACTCCTACTCATGAACAGCATATTTCCTTAATGAGTCTGAATGATTACACAGATGAAAAAGAACCAGGCAACAATTTTGTCTCTTTCCATAAGAATAAATAAATAAAAATAAATCTCCCAATTTGAAACATTACTGATTTTTTATTAATTTTTAGAAGGGGAAAAAAATGAGTAAAGGCATGTATTTTCCATCTACTCCAATTCTATTTTGTGTATCTGTCCCTCTACATAAACACATCCACTTGCATAAGTGATTTCCTACACCCTACTGAGACAATAAACAAGCACAGCCTTTCAAATTCATGCTTAAAAATTATGCACGTCCCAAAAAGGGCAAGATTGCCTCCTTATTGGTTTATGCAGGGAAAATTATATTTCTCCTTCTTACCACATACTCTTCCATGTCTCTGTAATTGCTCACTGAGCCACCATTGCCCATATTTGCAATGTTATTAGTAGCAGACAGCTTTTCAACTACTCAGTTTGATTCAACATCTCAGATGAACACAACTGTGAAAGCAGCTTGATGAGCATCAATCTAACAATCATAAAGCAGATATAAAACCACATTTTTATGTCCATTGCAATGTTACTCTTAGGCATTGAGGGAAAATGAATAACGAAAATGTCACAATGCTCAACTAATATGCCTGGATTATTTCATCAGCTGGGCCACTGTGCAATAAAATGCAAGGAAACCAGACTTTGCTGGAGTTTTTGTGGTTTGAGTAAACCTGGCTGTTCCTTAGCAGAGCTCATGCACAGGGAACTCAAAGATGTAGGTTCCTGATCCTTTTCCAACTTCTCATTTTAAAATAATTAGCATTCTTTGTGCATGCACATGCATGAGTACACCGCAAGACAGTGGAAAGGCTGCCCACTTGATGCAGCAGAAAAACCCACAGCAAGTGACAGAATAAGGTTCTATCATAATTGATTCAGAGAAAAAATAGACTAACTGCTATTTGTTATCAACAAGGTTTTCTTTTGGTTTTTTGCTGCTTTGGTAAAATGTGGGAGGGTAAGGTGGGAACGGGTGGCAGCATCCTCTGCTCCCTGCTAAATAGAAATCAGCATTTTCAGTGCACTCAATTAGCAATGTTTTATGTCTGTGTCAGAGTCCTCATCAGAGCTAATTGATTTCAGGCACAGGCAAATCTCACCATTCAACATCATTATGCAGAGGTAGGTGGTGAAAAGGAAAACAGATCTCTGATTAAAGAAAAGCATGAGGGGGAGGCACACCATTTATAAGCTGCACACAGCATTCCCTCTCAGAGAAATAACAGTGTTTAAAAACATTTTGAAGAGAGATGCCTCACAATCAAATTTCATAGGACTGCCCTGGAAGCCCCAAAATTGGAGATGTGACAATGGACCAAGTTATGTGAAAAGGCACACATCTTTATCTCAGGAGAGAACATGGGGGAGAGAAAATTCAGTTATGTTTCCTGACTAATTTCCCTGCTCCTCCTTCCACTCCTACTCACTTAGGGTGTTCTAGGGCAACAGAGGAAATTGTGATAGTACATAAGGTAATATTTTAGAAAACAAGAATACTAATCAAACGAGACAGCTGAATTGCAGTTTGAATGCACAACTCTGTACACGTTGGTGGGAAGATTTGAGGTCAGCACTTGTCAGAAGGAAGACACGTGCTCCTGTTCTCTTGGCACAAAAAGCATATGTTGCCAGCATGGGAAACAGCTTTCCTGGCCTAAAGCCCACACTGGAGTCCCACAGGATAAAAGGCTGGAAATGTCCCTTCTCTCCCACTTCTTTACACATGCAAAACCAGTCTCCAGATCTGGCTTTGTGCTAAGCTAAATTCTATGTTTATATTCATCCTAACACTTTGAAACTAATAAATGCAGAACTGCATTCTGACTGACTTTCATCTCAGTCCACAGAGCTACTTTCAGCAAGCTGAAGCACAGCACACTGGCATGGCTGGCTCCGTGGACACTGACATTAATCAGTCCACAGAGCCTGCAAGTGCCCAGCTGCAGGCACTGGCATATAATCACCATACAGATGATTATATTTTTAGCACCATCTAATTAAGCCCTATTTTCCTGGCCTTAGAGACAGCTACATGGTAGCTCCCCTGTTCCAGCTTCACCTCATTAATTAGAGACCTTTTCTTTCAAACAAGACAGGTGCTGTAGCCAGCACCACCAGCACCACTACTATTTTGGGGCAAGTAATGTCACATATATAAGAACTTCACCCAGCTTCTTAACACTTTTCATGAAAACATGAACAAATTAATAGCTGCTAGATTTCTCCCTTATTACTCAACAGAGAATGTGTATAAAATAATAGAAAATGATGTGTTTATAATAATATAAATTGCTATGATGTTCGCCATTTACTTCTACTCAGCTTGCTCACTGCTTTCTACTGCGATGCACTATATATTTTCAACTTCTTTTTACCTTTTGTATATACTAAAAGTATAAACTACTTACGAATGTCATTTTAACACACTAAAGCTTTAATTACCCTTTCTTTCTACCTTTTCAAAAATGCATTTTGCTCACATTGTATTTATACACAGTATCTCAGCAGTAAAAACAAGAAAAAAGTTTTAAAACCCAACACAGCTGTGGCAACAGTACCACATGAATTTGCTGCCTCACTGAACCACAGAAGCATCACCATATTTCCGCATCAGACCACAAGTGAGCAACAACTGTTACGACTTTATCTTGGTACAATACTGCTGCCTGCCTCAATTAAAGCATTAGATTCTTCATTTAGATACCTCCTGCAGCCCCAACCAGCACAGCAGATGAGCACTTTTGACAGCTGCTACTCACATCCTAACACTTTTTCCCAGCTTCTGGGGAGGTGTATAGCGAGTGGAACATGATTTTCATCCAGATATATATTCAATATATATACTGATATATATACAGAACAGTGAAAACAAGAAGCTTCCCTGAACATTCACTTCATCTGAGAAAGTATTGGAGCAGTAGTGTTATTGACTAATTGGATTAGTCAATAACAGTGCAATGGTTAGAGAAATGTACATTAAAAAAATCCCATAGCAACGCTCAGAATTTAGTCCCTCCCCATCGCAGTGCTGCCAGTTATCACCTGGGTCACTGGTGTGAGCAGGTTTCAGGTCCCTTTTTTACTTACTCGCACTCGGGCTCAAAGATGAAGAGCCAGCTGCGAACCGCTCCTGCCCCGCACACGGCCGCGCTGCGCCCTGAGGCCGCACAGCCGGGCCAGGCCTGCCCGGCACCCAGCCACGGCCAGCACGGGCCCGGACACAGTGCCCAGGCCCCGGGGAAAGGCTCGCTCACCCCTGTTCGCAGCCGCACGGCTGCCAGGAGCCAGCCCAGCCCAGCCCAGGGCCCGCAGACAGTGCCCAGGCCCCGGGGAAAGGCTCGCTCACCCCTGTTCTACACCGCACGGCTGCCAGAGCCAGCCCAGCATAGGGCCCGCAGACAGTGCCCAGGCCCCGGGGAAAGGCTCGCTCACCCCTGTTCGCAGCCGCACGGCTGCCAGGAGCCAGCCCAGGCCGGGCTCGGCGAGCAGCAGCAGCCCCGAGAGGCCTGACCGGCCCCAAGGTGCCTCACCTGGGCCGCCGACCCTTCCCGCTCTCAGCCCACACAAACCAGCAGCACAGGTTGTGCCCCGAGAAAGACATTTATTTCTTGAAGTAACCCCTTGGGAGACTTAGAAAACGCTTCGGCAAAATCTTAGCAACCCTCTCCTCCACCGCCTCCTCCCCAGCTGCTGCCCCCAAACTAAGGGCAGCAGCCTTTTGTAATAACAACTCTAATCCACTCAGAGCATGGAAACTCAAAATACAAATCAGTTTGTGCAATACATCTTTATTTTAATTTTATTTTTTTAATCTTTGCAGTCATCTTGGAGTAATCATCATGTAAACAGTAGGATGGGATGGGATTACATTGAGTTGTATGCAAATAGTTCTAGAACACCTCAACGATTATGACAAGGCATTATAAATAACTTCTCTTAACAATATATATTTGCCATTTTCAGTACATTAAAGAGCTGCCACTTATCTAGGATTAACTAGGAAGTAGTTTAAAGTGTAACCTCTGAGAAACATGTCTCCAAATGTGGAAGTCTTTCTAAGGTTCCCTAGCTCCATAACATCCATGTCACAGGTTAAGCAGAGGGCTACTTGGGTCGAAGTGTTTTCTTTGTAACAGAGTTTTACTTGATCATTGCACAAAGCCCTATTATTTTCACTCCACCTAGGTATTTAGCAGAACTTCAAATAAAGCTTTAGTTCCATTCTTCAAGTTTTTATTCATTTGTATGAAACTGGTCTTTATCATTAAGGGTAAGTCAGATCAGAGATGGACACAGTAAGCATTCTACCTTAACAACAGTTTACAGTAGCTCTAGCTCATAGACTCCCCAATAAAGCATAGTCAAAATATTCTAACACCTTTGCTACTGTATATCCCCTCCTCGCTCAGATAACTATATATATTTCTTGTACCATATGTATGGTACTTCTAGAAAATGGAGATTATTTATATAAGCAGCCTCAGGCACATTCTTAAAACATTAATATCTGCAAGGCACCTCCCACTCCCTTGAGGATCAGTTTGTGGACTTGTTTTTTGATACACAACCAACAAAAGCTTGCTAATGCCAGATCAAATGATTTCAAAAAACCCCTAGAAGTTACTAAATACTTCAAAGACATACCTGAAACTTTTTTAAATAGTGGGAGATTAACTGCAAATAGCACATAATCAAGTCAAATAATTTTCTTATTACTAGTATGTGTAATGCATAAATATATGAAAAATAAAATTCACAGTCATTTTTTTAAACTAGAATTCAAGTTTGGCTAATATTTCTAAACTTTTATATGTATGTTAATTTCTAAATGTAACAGAACAGAGGCAGTATTATTAACCACAAGTACAGGTAAAATAGTATCACCCAAAGTCCATGAAAGAAGTAAGCTTGATAGAAAGTTCCTTTTGTAACCAATAAATACAGCCACCTGAGAGCATTTCCACAGGCTTTTCACTCTGGGGGAATCCAAATCAACTTCTAAGAGGCATTTAGGAGCATTCTGAACGTTAACAGCAGCGGTGTAGCTGTGGGCTTTGCTTGTTCTGACATTGTGAATTGCTAGATAATGAAGCAGAACTCAGTGTGTGGTGCATTAATTTTCCTTTGCATCTAAGCTGGCTTTTTCGCAATCTCACAATTCGGCTTGGGGTCAAGGGACAGCCATCAGCTGACACTTAACTGAGCAAAACCAATCAGTTTCACTTCATCAGGAATCTCAGTGCCATCACAGCCAGAGGCCTGCAAGTACAAACAGAAATGTTTAGTATATCATGCTGCACAGGAGCATTTGACAGCCAGGATATAAAGTTTCCCCATATCGCCCAGTCAGCAAACACTTGATTGAAGGAAAGCTTTCAGACTGCTTCATGTGGCCTCAGTAAGCATGCAACCAATTGCATCCTTAATTTTAGCAAACTCTTGTCATTAATATTAAAAATTATGGAAAAAAATACTGGAAAATGGACACCGAAATACCCAAAATCTTTAAACCAAACTTTCCAGACTAGAGCCAAATTTGCTTTTTCATGGGAGTAAACAGTTTTCACTCATGAAGAGCATCTAATATACATGTATAGAATCTGCTTTTTACCACTGTGCTGTACACAGCAAATGTCTCACGAGTCCAGTCACCAAGTTAGTTCACCAAACAGCTGAATTTTTAAACAAGAAACTGAAGCGGTCTTCAGTAAAATAGTAAATAATAATATTTGCAAAAGGACAGCTCCCTCCTGACAGTACAATCTAGTACTTAAAACTGTACAGTTTAGATTCTTCAGTAAAGCCTGTCACAAAACAAATTGGCACAAGTAATCTGTTCATTTTTCATATATAACAGTAAGAATATAAAATCACTTTGCTCAGAACTAAACAATTACTTTAGGTCTGTTTTAGAAAAAAATATGCTGGAGGCAGAGTATTTCTGTCTTGATTTTTAAACACCAAAGTTGCTTCTGTAGGACAAAAGTAACATTTTAAATAACGGGGTTTTATACATTTTTATCTATATGGTACAAAAGTCAAAATATTAATAGAATTGGATTAAAAGTGTGCAATGCTAACTTATGACAGATGCCTTCAGATTCATTTGCATATCACAAAATATCTCCAACAGAACAATTGGTCCACCCTATAAAAAAGCTTTTGATCCTTTTTTGCATTAGTAGCACTTGAACCCTCTAATAGAACTGATTTGTGAACATGTGCTGTAAAGTTAAGAGCTCTCAGATTGTGCATAGAAGGTGCACTGACACAATCCATTCAATTTTTATGGCCAGAAAAACAACCGTGTTGACACTTGTGGAAGTATTACATCAGGCTACTCCTGCAAATTTACTTTGAGCAGACACAGAGAACAGAAGTTCTCTCTTCAGATAGTATTTCATATCTCTTATTCCACAGAAGCAGCAAATTAAAGGTCTGAGATCATCAATCCTGGTTACTATTCAGATATCTGAATGGTGCTTGGAGTGGGAATTTACCAAATAAATGGAGTTTGAATTTTGCACTTAAAATTTAATGCTAAATAGTGCTACTATTACTAACATTTTTCTACTCTCTAGCTAGCTATCAATCTCCTCCAAGTCATTTTAAGTAACATATCCAGATGCATATAGATATTTAAATGCCTTTCTTATCAATAAGTATTAATTTATGTATATTTAATGCACCTGGAATCTATTAACTTATATTTTGTGCTTAGCATAAATAGAAATACTATACACAAACTGCAAAATAAAAGTGCTTGGGAGAGACTGAACACACTCTTTCATTATTGGGTTTCTTTCCACCCTTTTTCATAACCAAAGTCCTTACACAAAATGCAAATTATGCTGTGCAATGATTTTGTGTTTCCTTGAGTGTTTCCAAGATTATTTGTGTCTTAAAGCAGCCTCCTTCCCAAAGTGTGGACAGCTGGATCATAGAGGGAAGTTTTCATTCTGTGTTAGCCAAGACAACTAGGGGATATTTAATACTATTTATGTTCTGCAGAATTACGTCATGGCAAGAGCAAAGATAGATTGTGTATAAAATATGCAAGAGAGGGAATCCAACCCCTGCCATCCAGGCACCTCAGCTTAAAAATTTTCTTTACTATTTTGATAATAATTAAATACCAAAAAATAGTTAAGACATAAACTGTTCCTTTTTCACCCCAAAGATGGACAGTTTGCTGTTTGAATAGAAATATTATTTACCAGCAAACTACCTGTAACAGCAACATGTAAGCAGAGAGATATTAACCAGACTCCTTGTCCAGAAATACTAGCAACTAATCCTAGACTAAGAAGTATTTTTCAATTGAATTTTCTGAATGGATATAGGATTAGCTACATTTAGACCTTTAATCCCCATTAAATATTTACCAACAAAATTTGTTTTAATCAAGTTGCATACAAGTGCTCAAATTCAGTGAGATCTTGCTATGAGGTAAGAAAGACCCAGACATGCATACAAAGATATGAGAGAGATCTCATAGGCAACAATTCACTTAGCAACTTCACTATACAATACAGAAATAAGCAGAAACAGAACATATATTGAATTAATCCAAGGAGAAAAATAAATTAGGATACTTCTTGTTATGGTCTTTCCTCATGAAAATAGCAACTAGTGCAGGAAACTTAGGTCAAAAGTATGAGGAAAAAACTAAGGTTAAAAATTAACCTCCAGAATTCCTACCCATCTAGTGGAATTTACCTACAGTAGGGACAAAGACATTGATTTTGGATTGTCTGCTAATACTGAGTATGGTAAGGAGCAGGATAATATCAGCATTCACTCACTGGAATTGAAATTCTATGTGACATTGACTAAACCTCAGAAATAAATCCAACTGAATCACCAAAAAAATAGAAAAAATATCCCAACCTAAATTTTCAAGTGGATTTGTTTTCAAAATCATACATAACCTGGATACTATGGGATATTACATTTTGGAGTCACAAGCCTCTATTTTAAGTGTGGCAATGAGAAACCCAGGCTTCTCAGAGCCTCTGGAGTATCTGTTACCTAAATGCTCTTGCTGAGATGTCATTTACTACACAATAGAGCCAAGTCAGATGTTTAGACAGCAAGAGCACAGATCAGCTGCAAAAAGAAAAGCAGTAGCTTTTAAGCTGTATTTATAGCAAAGGCCAAAGAAATGAACTTGAGTTACATGTCTTTATTCCCCTACCCCAAACCCTTCTCACAAACAATGTGGAAGTTCAGGGGATTTCACTGGATTGAAGAGGAAAAATGAGTTCAAATGAGTCAGCTAAAACTCCTCAGATCTGTATAAAGAATGACATGGGAAGAAGAGTCTTGAATTAATACATCATCATCAATTAGGTCTAAAAATGGCTATCTACAGCAGCTGCTTTTATAAACAAAGCTGTGATTCTGGAGACCTGCTTATCTAACAGACATCCAGTCTAGTCTCTCATGTGACTGGGTCACTCCCAGCAAAAGGTGCTGAAAGCTAATTGGTATTTACAAAACTAATAATTCAGTAGCTTTAGGTATATACATTTTTCAACTTAATTTTAACAATAAATAAAAACAAACACAGCACATCAATTCTGGCTCAAGTTTTTGTGATTTAAATTTATTAAATTAAATCTATCATGCTACGATCAATATTGACCAAAATTAAGGACCCATGGTCCAGTGTACAAAATACAGCACAGAAAGGAGTCCCAGGCCCCAACCCAGGGTCTGATGACATACATACAGAAGATAGAAAGAGGTAGAGAAGCACAAACAACAATAAAATACACTGGGAGAAAGACCAACATGCAGGGGTGGATGGTCAACTGAAAGAAGATTGAAAAGGACTAAGGGGAGAAGTAAGCAGTGGAGAAGGTGATCTGTATGCAAGAAAAATGGGGACAGGTGTTTGAAAAAATGGGATTGGAACAATATGTCCATCAGCAGAGGACATTTCAGCCAGGGGTGAAGGAGTGTAAACCTAGCTATTGCAGTTTTCTCTGCTTTACTTCAATTATTCCCAGGAGTTTTCTTACTGCAGCTTCTCACCTAAACCTCAGGCTGCCTCAGAACTCATGTGACTGAACTGCCTTCCCCATGCAGTTATGGCACTGTCCTGTCAAAACAGGGTTTCAGCTTTTTCTCTAATACATGGAAATTTCAGTCACTTTATATGTCAACACATTTATTCAACAAAGTATCCGTAACTGAGATAGAATCCAGATTCTTATGTGAATATTTTGATAATTTGTTTGTTTCTTCCATTGATGCTTTTACTTACCAACTTAAAAGTCAATGTTTTCAAGGCCTTTGGATCATCTACTATCTTCTGTAAGTTAGCAGCAACTGTAAAAAAAGTCAAAAAAATGTGATTTACAGAAAATTGCATTCAACTTGACATCAAGGCTTTTGTTGAATCTTCTACTTAATTCTACACATATATGTGCTGTAAATTACCACTCGAATCATTTAATCCCTCTCTAGCTGTTGTTTCAGAGGGCAATTGGGCTGCCATAAATCCTACTTCCTTTCTTTCAGGGTCACTGATAGCTTGTGACTATGTGAACTGATTCAGTTGCATGTTTCATATTGCATGTCTTTAGGAAGTGCAGCCTTTCATTTAAAGTCAGCCTGCTGTGGAACAGCTGAGGGAAGTCAGCTGCTGCTGGGCTATTCCCCCAGGAGCAAACCTTCCAGCTGCCCTCAGGCAGTTACTGGCAAAGGTATTATTAGTGCTTCTGCAAACAGCAGCCCACGATCAGCAAGTGTTTTAATGAACTGGCATACAGTTGGCTAAGGTGCATCAGGGATGTATTGAGTCTTTAAAAACCCTAACCCCACTCCTGATTGATTCTTTACCAGGGAAGAGATTAAAAATTTCCAAGTAAAAATAGAAAAATTGGATTTTTAATACATGTAAATAGTTAATGTTAATTACTTTGTTGTTGTTGCTACTTAAACACTGTATCAGAATTGAGTGGTATTTTGGATGGTTGTCATTCCTCAAGAAAGCCAAGAACAGTGCTCAGTAAAAGACTACGGGACACAGCTTTATTTATTTACTTATTTTTACTTTTAATATGAACTCAAGTCAGAGACTTTTACATATTAAATATGCTTTATTTTTGTTTTTCTGATGGACCATATCTAGAGTGGGAAATGTGTAATCAAATAGAAGATTAGGAGGATTTAAGGGAAAATGTCACATATTTTCAGGCTATGCTTGAAAACGAGAAAGCAGACTTATAAAGAGTCCATAATATTAGAGTACAAGTTTACATTAAGAATAGTCAAACCTGCAGTTTCCTCCAGAGAGATCTTTTCAATTTTAATCATACATATTCAGCATTTTCAAGTACAACTAGCATTTCACCTCTGACTTTGATACTGTGTTTTACATTTTCTGGACTTTACAGAAAGGCAATAGAAATCATTTAGCCAAAATAATGTCATTAATCACAGTCAATCAAGTAACCATGAATGCAAATCCTCCCAAAAGCCTACTCTTTCTGCAATATCTGAAAGCATATGTAATTATCATCAACTAAGAGCCAAGTATTTGCACACACTTATCTAGCAAAACCATACCATCCTGCTGGTATCTTTTTCATTTTTCTAACTCCTTGCTTTTGTTTTGCTAGGTCTTGCCCTTATTTAGACCACAAGGGCAAAAATTACAGGCATTTTGAATTTGAAATACTTAAAGTCAGTATTTCAGGAAACTTTAAAATATGGTTCGTTACCTTTAGGGATGAGACCATCATTACTCTTTTCACCTTAGTGCAAGCCATACCTTCTAGGACCTCAGTAAGTACATAGCTTTGGATGTGTCATTCTGCACCTAAACTATTTAAAATCTGGGTTCAAGTGGTAACCTAAGTGGTCACCTAAGAAAAACATAACCCATAGACTGCAGGTGTCCATGGCATCCCTAGTTTGGTAAATTCCACTGGAAACAGAGCCTGCAGCACAGGCAGTAGAAGCCATCCAAGCAGGTGAAAGTCCTTCCTGAATGCCTGCAGTCCCTTCCAGTCATTTCTCCAGAAGGTCTGGGGATCCCAGACAGTGAAGACATCCTCAGAATTATAAATACAACAACATACTCTACAGTTGAATACTTATCCAACTTTAAATGCAATTAAAGGTATCATTTGCAGTAAATAAAACTGACTTACCATTCCTGTAAATATATTTCTGAAAATTTAGGACTATTACTAAACCTACACAGTTTGGACCACTAAGTATGCAAATTTTCCCCAAAGACACCAAAAAAATTCATGCCAGGCATACACTCGTGACAGTAAAGAATGCTTTCACTTACAAGCAGTTGCTGTTACTGTTCAGGCCTATACAGAATTAATTGTCACTTCAGGCAAGTAAAAAACCCAATTATTTTTAAGTGGAACTATTAGGCTTTATAGATTAAAATCTCTTCCAGCTACTGGATTTAGGCTCTTCTCATTCAGGAAAATTATTTACTAGGCCAAGACTCACTAACCCTCCCAGTACAGTTCACGTGCAAAGCTCTAATTTGGCTTAAATACAACAAATGAGACTAAAGTTTCTAAATGCTCAGTTTCTAGATGAACTCAATCACATCTGCAAACATAGTGAGAAAAATAACCATCCCATTCTCACTGCCTTCCCCTACGCCACAGTCCCAACAATTCTTGTGTTGCAAGTTGGTTTAAAAAATCAATTTAGTACAGTAACACCCTCCCTAAAGTAAAAAGGAGTTTCATACTAGGACTTTGTAGAGAGGCAGGAATTGTTTTCTCCACTGGTACTTAGATTATTTGGAAAAGTGAAGAGCATTTTAAAATACACGTCTCTTTACACCTTATCTCTAAGTTAAGTATACTGCAGTTCCTATTGACAAAGCCATTTTTCTTTGAAATAATCTGAAGTCATGCCTTGGATGCTGTACTTGTGAAATTCATAGATTAGCCCCTGCAAGCAGCACTAATTGATAATTAAACTCCTGTTGGGAATTCACTGTTTCTACAAGACCTGGATATCCTATACTCTTTTATTTTGCAGAGTGTTTTCTCAGTATGTTATGGCCATGCACAGAAGAAGAAACATGAACAAGAAAAAATTAAGTGGTGATGGAAAAATCTTTGCCAGCAGTAACCTCAGGTAAATAGAGTATACTTCAAATCATGCCTTGGAGTAAAAGCTCTCTTTAGACATTAGCAGCAGTTAGGACAAGAGGCTTTTTGTTGTTTACAACAATAAATGAGGTCCTGTTCACTTTCTTCAGAAGGCTTCTGAAGGACATGTAATCAACCTACACACCACAAATCATTCCAGGTTCTTTTGCAGGTTTTGCTCAGTGACAAATGGTTGTGCCACTCTGACAAAATAAGAGTCTGCACTTGCAGAACATGCAATAGCAGAAAAGGTCAAACCCAGCATATAAATATACAGAACACAGGGTGTTAATTGCAGATGGAATAAATTAAAAGGCCCCATATAACTAGAGACGTTTGCATGTATATAAAATACAAATTACTCTTTGCTATATTACAATTTTGGCCAACAACATAAATTACAGTTTTTAAATGAGTGATTTATATGACGTAACAGAACAAAAAAAGGCCCCCTTCAAGATCTTACAAATACAAGATAATAACCAAACTGGGCAGTCTCAAACAGCTGTTTTTCTCCTGTGATGTGACAAAGTGCTCTCTCTCTGGTTACTTAAAATTCTTAACACGGCATGAAACTTAACCCTAATGGCTTCTGAAGAGGGAAAACTTCTGGAAAAGTTAAAATTAATGAGACAGTAAATAAAGCTATATGAAGTACAGTTAAACTATTTCCAGTACAATGCCCACCCAGCCAACTAAGCCAGAGCCATCTGGCATAAACACAGACACAAGCAGAATCTAAAGCTTGAGATGATATTTCCGGGGTGCTCTCAAAAGAATAATCATTCATCTGCTTTTCCATTTTGCAAAGAATGGATGGGTAACCTCGGAAATAGCTCATGAACTCATGCTTAGGTTCAACAGTTTGCAAAGCTAGTGCATATTGTAATACTGAAATTCAGATATGAGGAAAGGGAAGTATTATTCAGGCACAAAATTACTGTCACTAAAAAAAGAGAAAAATTATAACCTTGGAGAAAATGAAAAATATTTTTAATAAGTTAGAAGTGAAATACTTTTTATGTAGTCTAAAACTCAGTCTATAAAAAATAGCTACCTTCAACTGCTCCCTACTTCATCAACAGTACGGCTGTTAGAGAAGACAAGCTCAAACCTCCACAGATTTATTGGCTTTCCTGCTGATTGTTTCAAATATTACCTCTTCTCCAACAGTAGGCAGTTATTTTACCATTTTCATCTGATACATGGAGCTCACCATAATTAACTGCCTTGGGAGTCTGCTGGTTTGAGGATTAATGCTGTGTTCTCCTGTATAGGTCTTAGGACACAGGGTGCTTGAGTAGCAGGGAATACTTTTAAGTGGAATTATCACTCCTAAAAATTCAGCTACTGGTAGGGTTTTCCTCCAAAGGGCTGAATTTATTATGCATGCTCTTGAAGCCATTTCACATATTGCAAGATGTTCATTGCAATCTATGCACTCATTTATATTTCATGCTACACAGTGGTTTTCATGCATTTGCAAGTTCAGAACGAAGTCGAAACTAAGTTTTAAAACCTAGATAGTACTGTATTATAGTATTTTATACAAACAATGAAAACAATCTGTGTTTAGACCTTTTGGTAACAATTCCTCCAGATCTCTGTCTTGTTATTATCTAACAGCTCACCAATTGTCTGCCTTAAAAGATTAAAGGGCTCTTCAAAGAGAGATCAAAAAGTTCACTTAAGTGTAATGTGATTCCATTAGTTCAACCATTCAGGATGCTTTGAAAAAATTCCTTCAGTTGCTCTACTGAGCAAGGGAAATGTTAAAGCACTTGAAGATCTGTGGCAGCTAACCAGCAAGTGTTTATTGTAAAGGACTGCAAGGACCTAGACATGATTCTTGTAAGTAAGAAATAAAAGAAAACAGAAAGATCAACAGCAAACCTGGCTTCTCCTCTGAGAAAGCTATTGGACATTGATATGGCAGAAGCATTAAAAACATTTAGAAGTGTATTATTTATGAAGAGTGTGTCATTAGGAATTTATCAAAGGGAGATTAAGGCTCACAAATTTGTCTGAATTCTCAAAGTGTGTTGCTGAATCAGTAGATATAGATAAAAGACAGTGGAAATGATCTCCATTTCAACTTTTGATACTACGATAATTTCTTACAGCTCGATTTGCAGCTTCACCATCAGAAAACACAGCTTAAAGAGGGCAGGTACAGGACAACAGAAGGCCAAAGCACTTCTGCTTTGAAAGGAAGACCAAGACTGGAAATGGTCTCCTACAGCATCCCAGTGAACAGGGATCCTAGTGAACAACTTCCACCTGCACTTTTCACAATTTAAAACAATTATTAACACCACTTGAGATCTGTGGTTCATATGAGTTCTGAGCCCCAATACTGTATTAATTTCTTATTCCAAACAGACATCCTAGGTTTAGGCTGGCTCATGTAATTTTAGACATTAAGGATATTAAACAGCATTTGGCACCAGGCCATCTGGTTCCAAAAGAACAAAAAAAAGAAAAAAAAAGAGAAAAAAAAGAGAGAGGCTTGGCTGGGACCAAAGCTTTAACAACGAACCAGTTACCCTAGGTAATTCAAATGAATGGCAGAGACATCAGGGGGGATATTCCTGATTGACTTCTACCCACAAATAAAGACTTGCAATATTTACCCTTGCTCAAACTGAAAAAAAAAAACCAACTCAATACATGTACAAAATAATAGCAGACCTTGAATGTCTTCATATTAAGTGAATTAAGATCAATTAACATGGAGTATTGATATCCAGGGGTCACAGGCAAAAACTGGAAAACTAAGGCTTGGTAAAGTAATATACACATTGTAATTTTTCTTTAGGTAACTGATGGAAAAATTCACACCAACAGAAGCAGCACATTTTATAAAACAGGAGTACTGTATCCAAATAGAAAGTGGCATAAGTTAGTGCTAGAAATCTACCTATATCAGTTCCAATAACACATTATTAAGCTCCAGAATTCTCAATTACTTAGTATGGCTATCTAATTCCAAAGAAACATTTTATATTCTACAGTCTGTGAGAAGAGGAAAAAAAAAAAAGAAAATACCATAACTGTGACAATTGGTTTTATTGATAATTTAAAATATTAATTGTAGAACTGGAAAATTGTAGCTTTACCCAGAAACTTATAAAAAATGAGAGTTGATATTTCAACTTGATTCTTCTTCCCCCAGAGGATGTGAAAAATGCTTAGGATAACCACTGCAAATTTAAAACAAACTAAAAGGATAAGTAAACAAAGTAAAAGGATATTCTACTTTCCTTTCTAAAAGGATAAATGGAATATATTTGGGTAATTAAATACTTACGTATATTTCAGACCTTGATTCTTCATGTGCCTAATGGAATAGATTATTTAGGAAGGTGAGGGATGAGTATATACATATTTTATCACTTCCCCTTCGTTTTGAGGATCCTGAGCATTCTAGACCTCAGTCTATTCTCAAATGAACATTTATAATAAAAATTTAGACCTGCTGCCCCAGCACTGCTATCAGGGCTATTTAACAAGCCTGAGATATTACAGTAAATTGTTCTCTTAAATTCTCTATACAAAAGAATGAGAGTACTGGGTTGAAAAATTCATTTCCCTATGACTGAATGTAGATATCAAATGCTAGTTTTCAGACACAGGTTTTGGCAACAGTTTGGTAATCATCAAGATAATGAAGACAGCTCTAACAAGTATCTTCATCACACTGGATTCGATCTGAAATATAGGTCTATGCAGAAATAAGGCAGATCATATTCTGCTATGCATATTATTACTTTGCAATCTCCTTTCCTTATCAGGTCTTCACAAGTCCTCCTGTCCCAAGTTCAGCTATGAATTATAGATAATGTTCTGACAAAACTATTAAGAAGATGAAATAGCAGCCAGGCTACTTCAATACCTTGTATCTGAAACTTGAAACAAGAAGAATATATTTAGAAAAGACTCCCTGATGTGCTGGAGTTAGGTTCTGAAATAGAATACATCTAGTTTGAAGAACCTCAATAAATCTTTATTTTGACATACTAGCCCCTGGCAGAGAAGTGAATGCCAAGGAAATAAAGAACAGCAAGTAAATTACTATTGAAAACAGGAACATTACATACATTGCTGCTTTTGCAATTTCTGATTCAAATTCACAATTGTTTTTGTTTTGTTTTCTTCTTAACTAGAAAGGAAAGTCATTTAAACTTTGATTCAAATCTATGAGGAACAGAGAGTTTATCACTTACTGTATCAGGCAAAACTCAAACTAATCCCACTAATAACCACATGGATTAATTCCTCATTCGCACACTTAAGTAGGAACCAGTGGACTGCAGGATGAAAAAAGGAACTCTCTTTGAAGGCAGTTATCAATTCTACCTTTTATTTTTCTTTAAAATAACTTATAATTATTAGTTACTTTATCATGGCTGTAAGACAGGTACATTTACTATGACACATGAACACACATTTGTGTGTGTGAAGAATAATTTGCACACTTGGAGAATTTCTTATAGCACATATTTATAGTTCTGCTATAAACCACAGCAACAGTGATTATTCACCTAACACAAGGTTTTTTGCACCTTGAACCTTACATTTTCACCACACTGAAAATTCATCACAGTGGAACTTCCGTGAAACCTGCCAGCTTCACACAATACACTTCCTCCAGTGCACCTTTTACATCCAACATAGGAGGTCTAAAATAATTTAGGTGCAATTAGACACAAAAATTCATTAGCTGCAGGTGCACCTCAAGCTTCCAGAACTCCTGGCAGTCTCATCATTATGAGTCACCCTTCAGTGCATTAGCTCTAAATGAGCCAGATGTGTTGAAATATTTAAGTCCTTGTTAAAGCCCCCAGGGATTTTAGAGATATTCTTCCACTTGTAATGTATTTGCATATCTTGCTAAAGAGATACTGAGTTATGTACACATGTTGAAGGCACGAAGGTTTCTACAAAATGCCTGAAAATACAGTCAGGCTTTCATTAAATCTATATGTTTTCTTTCTGGATAATATAGTAAAAGTAAACACAAAGTATTTAGTCTATCTAATTTAGTTGAAATTAATTTGTAAGAATCTATAAAGGCATTTTCTCATTACAAACTTTATGGGTAAACTGAGCTTTGGAATAAATAAAATCGTGATACATTTAATAAAAATTCAGTTATTTAACTCAGTTTGAACCACAAGTAAAACAAAACTTCTAAAAAATTTCCTAAATATTACAAAAATCAGTGCATCTCAAAATATCACTGCTATTAAATGACAAACCTAAGGTGCCTTCAAATGGCAGTGCAGTTCCAGTTAGCCACCCATACTGCTCTTTGAACACAAAAATGTATGCAGTATGTCTTCCACTCGTGCAGCTCTATCCCATTTCCTAACTGCAGTAAGATGAGTTGGAATTAGTTAAACAAAAGTCATCACTTCATTCCATTTCAAAGATGACTACTCTAAAAAGACAAAGTAAAATGAGGTATAAGCAAATGTAGAGCAAAACCTAGGAAAGCAAAAGGATATTTACTGTGTAAGTCCATTTCTAGGAATGTGGATTATCAGTGCCACCATAAACTAACTGTACTAACAAGCTGGGCTGGTGCTTTTTCATCATTCTATTTTAGTTTATGACAGTACCTTCAGCATCAGCAGACATACTCTAAGACAGTCAGCTGTTTCAATTTCAAATGCTTTACTACTGTGAGTAATTGGTAACTATATATTATTGCTACACTATGTTATATATATTACTTACTGTTTAGCAACCCTTGAAATAATGTTATTCTGGATTTGGTCAGATACATGTTCTCTAAACTCATGGTTATTACCCTATCCACAGCCAAGCTGGGCTTTCTTTATAAATCTAGATGCCAATTTAAGTTCTGTTTACTTACAAAGTCATTGTATCAAACTATTATGGCATCTATTGTATTCACACTTACAAGAAAATATTCAAGATATTGATGAAAAAGCTTGCTACATTAAAAATATAACCTCATTACAAAATACAATCTGTTGGTTTTCAGCTGGTTCTTCTAAACACATTAGGCCTTTCAGCAGGAAGCTTTATTTTTAACTGACTAAAAGCTTTTCCTCTGGTTACTAAGTGGATGTCTCCAACATCTCCAACCAAGACTTTCAGCAGTAGTTTACGTCACATGTATTTAAAAGTGAATGTGTATCTTCTATGATGCTCAAAGTATTCAGAGATACTTTTTTGACAAAAACATCTTTTAAAAGGTACATTAGTATAGTAGAGGGCAACTGCACATTTCTTGATGGCATGGACATCAAGGCTTTTATTTATTCAGTATTCAGAAAGGGAAGGGTGTGGTGGTTATGTATATACTGCAATTTAGTAATTGTAAATACACCTTCAGGTTGTGAAATTTAAGCAAGAACTCCAGGAAATTAACTGTAGTCTAAGGCTTCATTGTAATTATATGCACATTGTATACACCAGTGGAGTAGGACTGCAACTACGTGATTTTCAATAGAATCAACTGTTGATATGATTTGAGTTTTCCTTATGGTATCAAAAATATAATGAAGTATTACCTGATGAACATTTACCACCTAATATACATCCATTGCATACAGAGACACATTATCTCAAAAGGAACTTTGAAAATATTCCCTCTCTGATTCAACATAGATATTTCTGCATAAAAATACCTCATCAGCAAGATACCACTGGCTCCAAGGCTCATTCCCCTCTGCAAACACAAATTCTAGTCTGCTTTTAAACAAATCTCTGTGCTGATTCCCCTGATCTAGGGACCTTGTGTGAAACAATGCTAAAAGAAAAGAAATCAGCCAATCAGAGCCAAACCTGAACATCAAGCCAGGATTTCTCCTTTTCTGCAGAACCGATAGCTGAACTTCATGTACATCAGAAAGGAAATCTTCCTGGGAAGCCTGTGTTAAGTGAGGCAAATCCAGCAAGATTCAAGTGAAGCTTGTTGATGCTTGGAAGCAAATTCTATAGAACTTAAGGTGTCAGCTTTTAAATTCTATACACTAACAACTTCAGCTCACACATGCCATGGCCATTCTTCCACAACAGCATTTGCTGAGTCCTATTTAAATGTCCTTTCAGAAGATCAGCCATTATGCCAACAAATTGTTGAGTTCAACATAAAAACATGGATTTTCACCTTCCTCTCTTGTCCATGTCTCTACATATTTTAACATCCATGAAAAGAATCTACAGGAACAGCTTCCATGAGACTATCTCAGAATCTTGTTTTCATTCAGGTTACAGTGGCTGAATTTCTCCCTGTGTCAGCTAAAAAATGAAAGGCAATTTATCACCTGCTTTCAATCTGGAAACTAATGGAATCAGTTCTTCTGGTGAAGAAGGTTAACCAAGCTCTTCCATACTATTCCCTTCTTCCTATATAGGAAGATTTTAAACCTTTTGAGTGAACAAGGTGCTAACATAATTTTACACAGAAAATTATTTTTGTAAGCTGATTTGCATTTTAAACACCATCTGCTCTCTTATATGACCTCTGGCTTTAAACTGAAACACTTCTTAAGATTGCACTGTTACAGTGAAATATTCTAACAAAGTGCAAATTTAATTTTTAACTTAATTAAAAGCAAAATTGCATTTTGCAGAAATCTTCCTTCAGTAAAATATGAAATCTGAAGTAATTTTCTAGGAAGGTAACAATGTCCAAACATATTTGAAAACTTCACAGGTGAAGCAGACACAAGATTATAACATGAATTCACTCAAGAATTGGTGCCTGTGGAGCTTGAGGTAAGTTACATCATAAAAAACCCACCATACAAACTAAATAAAGATTAATATAAACTAAAGAGAAATTACTGAAATTAAATACAATTTGATTCATTTCATTAGATAGAAGAAATTTTATTTCCTTTGATTTTTTTAGTACCACAGTAAAAGATAAAACATGAAAGTACAGAAGGAACCATCATAATACTAAAAATCAAAGTCTGATGCAATTCAAAACAGGGACTAAGCAAGGAAGTAAACTTTTATCACTAGATAGTGTCTCTAACCAAGCCTGATAGGGAAAATCTTGTTTAAATATTTGTGCTTCTTCAAGGACCAAAATGCTATCACTGTGGTATGGGAATTTATCACAGGAGGGACATCTATTTTCATTTGCCTTTCCCCCATCATGCCCCTTGCAAGATGATAACAAATCCCATTCATGCTGCCATTTTCACAGAAGTACTGGCACTTTGCATTGAAATGGAATTTTGCAGCAAAGGGAAAATGAAGAAGGGAAAGGATTTCTCCCTGGGTCCCAGCAGGACTTGCACTGCATCATCACCAGCTATGACTCAGAGTGCCACCTGACTGCCCAGGCAGTCCAATAACAATTCTTTTGTTATCCAGAAAAAAAAAAGTCTTTTTTTTCGAAATGAAAATTCTGCCAGAAATATTATCAGCAGTCTGGTAATGAAATTTTTCATACTGGATGTTTAAATGACAACAAACCAAGGCCAAGCAACTCCTCCTCCTGAACCCTTAAAATAACCATGCAGTAGAAGTGACTTTAAGAGCGCCTACAGCTTGTGTCATCTGCAAGCCTCTTTTTTCTTTATTTCTAAAGAAAAATACTTTTTCTTTAGAAATAAAGGTAAAAGAACTGATAAGAATTTTAGTTCTTAGATCAGCTAGAATTAATCTGTATTCTGATAATCAAAAAGTACATTTTTTGCTTCTCTCAGAAGGAGTTTAACTACAAATGCAGTTAAAATGTATTTTAGATAATCTTCCAGGCAAGTAATGAACTTCTGGAGCTGTAAAACACTCTCCATACCACTGAGGAGTTTGGTAAGGAAATCTTAACCTACTGATAAGAATTTGGTTTTGACCACAACACAAAAATTGACTTGGTTTTATTCCTTAATTCAGTTCTCCCTCATCTAGCATATACTATCCCCCCCTCTGATTTTGGTGATTATACATCTGCTGGTCTTGAGCATCCAGAAAAAAGGAAGAAGATGCAGAGAAATAAGCACTTCCAAATTAATCATCTTTATGAAGCACTGAATTTCAAGAAAAAAAATTAAAACATTACTAAGCCTGGAATAGAAAAATAGAGAAGCATCCTTCAGTCACCAGAAAACATTTCTGAGTACCTTTTTTTTTTTACTACAGAAATAACACCACTAGATGCAATTTCCATAGGTCCTGAACACTGTCTTCCTCCTCCTTCTATGAACCCAAACAGAAGACTAACTTCAGAGTTGCCAAAGCACACTCTGCAGTATCCTACTGACAAATAATTTTATTGTTACACAAAAAAAAATGAAGTTATCACAAAAATGCTCAATCATAGACTTGTCAATAATCCTTCAGGAGAAATATGTTATATCACCCCTCTCAAACCACTGAAGAGATCTGACTTCTAAAAGCAATTCTTGGACTGGTATCAAAATTGCCTTGTTGATTGAACTATGCATACATGAAAGCAAAATTAGGACAAAAAAGATTTTCTGAAAACCAGCATCAGAGAAAACATTTTTTCACATCCATTTAACACAAACTTGTCACAAGAGTATAATTGCAAACAAAAATGTAGTTTACCTATAACTACATCATGGCCATCAACCAGGCCTGCAGAGAACAGCTCCTGAGAAACGCCATCTGCTGTGTCTGTCCAAAAGGTGAAAGGAATAAGTGTGAGAGTCCAGAAAAACAACAAAATGTATCAGTCATCCAATGCACTTCAACAAAAAATATATTTTAGTTCCAAAACACCCAGGGAGGCAGGATTGAATTCAAAATTATCTTTAATTAGGAGAAAAAAAGATCATAATCTTATCAGCCTCTGCACAGCAAATCACATAAGGTAATGATTCATTGCAAACCCCCCAGACCTCTCCTGGCCACCAGCACTTCTCTCTTATCTGACTACATCCTCATATGCATTTTGCAAGTTCAGTATCTTCACAACCAAGAAAATAAACTATGCATTAGCGTGGTTTTCTTTATGCCCTCCTTTGTTGTGCATATCTACGCAGAAACATGGTTGAGTAGGCTTTCTTGTTTGTTGCAAGTGGCATAAAGGACTTACATGAACAGTCATTATTTTGAGATCTAGGTTTTAAATAGCTTTTAAGTATTGTGAATCAGGAAATTCAAAGCTTTGGATGGATTTCCTATTAACTGCTGTACCTGAGTGGGTGAATTCCTAAGTCCCTGTGACTAGTACTTGCCCTGGATAAAGACCTTAGAAGGTTTATATGTAAGTAGGCAGGAACAGCAGGAACAAGCCTAAATTCCAGCTAAATCTCAACTGTAATGTGGCCCCAGCACCAAACACCCAAATGGAGCTCATGCTTTGAGACAGTTAAACGAAGTTTTATCATTTCCTCAAGAAACACACACAGGGAAAAGCAAGGTAGCTGTGCCAGCTGCAGCTTCTGGAGATGAGAAGCACAGCTGCCTTCTGGCTGTCTCAGTGAGTGACTATAGGAACAGTCCTGGTCTATCCTCTTATTTCTGACCAAGTAGGAATTCTCAGATGGCTTAAGTAACTGCTTCCCAAGTAATTCTTTTGGCAAACTGAGATGTTCTGTGCCCAATTAAGTAACAGGCCTTTTTTGTTTTTACGCATTGCCAAAATCAATGAGAAAAGCAGGTAGACAACAGAGAATAAATCCATGCACAGAACTACTGCACATGAAAGATACTATGATTTACTGTGAAAGAGACACCTCTTCCAACCTGGATTTAATTTTAGGTGAAAGCTCTTTGAAGGCTTCTCTAAATAAAGTGAATACTGACTTCTAAGGAATATAAAATAGGTTCATAGTTCAAAGGGTTGCAGATTAACAAAGATGATACCTTCTTACACAAAATATTAGCCTTCTATGCATTTCATCCCAGTAACACTTGATTTTTTCAAACAAAGGCCGCTGTACAAGTTCTTACAGCTCTTAGCACTGGAAAGCCTACAGTTCTATAAGTATGCAGCAGAGTTTAAAGTTTCAATACCAGAATTTCTTTCTGGTGATAATACCAAAGCTAGAGATACAGCTAAACTTTCAGCTGAAGACAGCATTTGAAAAATGGTGTGCATTTTATAGTGGTTAATAGAGCGTCTTTTACTATAAAAGGAAAAGAAGCTCAAATATTACTACCATCACCACGTACACTTTTATGGCTACTATATTCTATTTCCTACAATGTTTTCCAAATGTGAAAATGGAAATATTGCTAGGCAAGATCTTATATACCATATAGATAATTTCAATAAGACATGAAATTGATAAAAGTCTACTGTGAATAAAGTTTTCTAATATATATATTATGCAACCTTGCCACTAGAATTTACATACATTTGCAATTCCTACTCCACTGAGGTTCCATATAAAGCTCTGCACAGTAGGAAACATTCCAGAGAGGCAGTCTGCATGAAGCATAAGCAGTAATCCATTTCTGAAATGCCTTTTTAAGCAGTAAGAGAATAATTCAGTTGCAGGAGCCTTACCTCTGCCTGGAGTAAACTCAAACCGTATGTCATTAAGTTCTTTCCTGGAGTTCCTGAAAAACAGTCAGTGCATACATTAAAATGTAATGAAGGACAGAACCACTATTCAGTTCCTACACCCAAAGAATACCTCTGGCATTGACAACCACATTTTGTGTGTTTTCTTGAAAATACTGCTCTCCCAAAGTACACAGACTGGAAAGACTCCATTGCATTTTCATGGCAGCATTTTGGGAAAACTAGCAGAAAAATATGCTTGAGTTGAAAATGCATTCAGTACCATAAAGGATAAAATAAAGTCCTCTGATAAATATTTTCCTTTTCATATTCAAAAGACATTCTGCCATATTGACTCTAATAGTTCAACACAGTTTGAGTCAGATACCTTATCCTCCAAGGACAACAGTAGATTCACTTGGACTTAAAGCTCCCTATTTGGGGTCACATTTATACAAAGATGTTTAAGAGACAAAGTATCCAGCAAATGTTAAATGCTGAAAAGTAGTGGTGATGCACAGTGTTTATAAAAGGGTAAATTCTTTACTCCAAATAAGTAAATTCTTTCACTGACCATCCTTGTCTCAGCAGTGAGGTTCCACCTACACATAAAATGAGCAGTAAAATGTTAAATCCCAAGGTTTTTTCGTCTTCCTCCTTGCCTCAAAGAATGTTTTAACCAGTTCAGTGTGTGATACAGTCTTAAGGGAGTTAATAGCAATGTTATAGAATTCCTTTACAGCCTTATACTGCGCCCCATTCCATGCATGTTTACAGCTTCAGGTTTAGTTAATAATTTCTTCCATCAACAAAACATTTGCCCCTGCAAAACAGACGTCCATCTCGTTTTTGGAAATGACAAGTCAGCTGAGCACAGGGAGGAACCTAATTGCTGTAGCCCCTCTTTTTCCAATGAATAGCTCAATCCACTTGAAATGCTAATGGCAACAGAATGTGCTTTGCAGTTCATTATTCTTCTCCTCAGCAAGGAAACTGTATGCAAGCTCCTATTTCAGCATACCAGGCCATGAAGTCTTGCTGTGGGAAAGCTAAATCCAATAGGTAGGCATATTCAGCTCTGACTTACATCTATTACTGCTTGCTAAATACTTCTAGGAATGTTACAGAGCCAAAACCAGAATCATACAGAAACACAAAAGCCAGAATGACTGGCAGCACACACAACAGTAAGAGAGCAAACCCTGAAAAATGAGTGTGCCACATGCAGTGCTTAAAATGAAAAGTATTCATTTACTGAATCTACTAAATGCTTCAAAGCTAAAGGAGTTTCGGGTTCCCCAAATTCTACTCTAAATAAAGAACTGTAGAAGTTAAGATCGTGAACACAAAGCTGCAGATAATGAAGCTAGCCAGCTTCATTATCAGCTTCTTTCTCTCTCTCCTAGAAAAATATGAGTGGCTTTCTGTTAAAACAAACAACAACAACAAACATAGAAAACATCAACTTGAAGACCTATCTCCAGGTTCCCTTTTGACAAAAACTGTTCTCCAAAAAAAAGGAAAATGCACAAAAACTTAGCATTATTCTTAAATAAGAAATGTTCTGACTGAATGTCTGATGTAACTCAAATACTCATTTCCTGCACACACTTCCGAAGAAACAAATCAAGTGAATAAAGACTTTCACACCTTTGTAGAGGTAAACCAGGAGGTAGGAACTAGATCACCTTTAAGGTCTCTTCTAAGCCAAACCATTTTGATTCTGTGACCAAGAAACCTAATCCATTAGGTTCTCTAATTATATTTTTCCACAGACCTCCCATAAGCAGTATATCTACTATATAAAAAGGCACCAAGTAATTATGAACTCTTATGAAAATCACCAGCTTCTCACAGCTGTTTGAAAGACGAGCTGCTCCTGTTACGCTCCTTCCTCATGCAGGATGCACATGGGCTGTATGTTAATCTCCAAATTCCAAAATATCCCAATTAAAAAGTTAAGGAGTCAAATCAGTTTATTTTAGTCAAGGTGAAAATTTATTAAAGGTTGATATATATTCAGCAATCCAACTTTACTATTGAGAATTGTAACACTCTGAACTATTTTGAACTTAGGACACTGCTGCTTTCTTTATAATGGTATTCAGCTATTCAGGAAAGAAAAACAATGAAAGTTTGGCAAGATTAATTTGCTAGAAGCCTGTAAGTGCTTTTGCTTATTGTTCCATTACCTGCCAGACGTTTATTGATTTCCATAAATTATGTATTCCAATATATAATCCACCAAATAGCAGATGCACTTGAGTTCTCCCCTAAAAGCACCTCATGCTCTTTTCTAGCCTTTAGACACTTCTCTGGTTCTAGTTAATGTCACTGTAACTGCAAATTAGTTTGCTAGCTCCCTTGGTGAAAACTGTTTGGATTTGTTGATTAATTTGCAGGCAGAGTTTGCAAGCAGCGTTTCATTTGTTCCTTTTTTTATCTTCCATCCATTACACTCTTATCATGCAGCAGCATACAGACTTGATTTCTGCTATATAGAAATAGGATTAGAAAAAAGGCACTTAGTATCTTTGCAATTAATAATTTTATCTTCTTCATCATTTCTTAATGGTTCCTATTTTCTCAAATGCATTTGTGAAAAAGTTATTTCTGTTTTAAAATGCCAACTCAGACCTTTACACCATCTCTTATAATACCTCTTATGTGCTTCTAGCTCTGTGCCATTACAGACTAATATACCTTGATTACCATGGATAAAACAACACCATCCCTCATCTCTTTTTATAATGTAGTAAGTTTTAAGTGCTTTGTGCATTTTTATTCACTTCAAGTTTCTTTTCATTATGCGTTCACCTCCAACAGGAAGAAATCCAAATGTTTTGAATAAGGGTGACACCAAAGCATGCCATGCTAAGGCATTTTGGCAGCCATCTTACCAGCAAAGTAATTTCAGAATCTAAAACTTCCCACTTTGTGAAAGCATGTTCTGCAACTCCTCATTGTTTTTTTGTTTTCATCAGAAGCACCTGATGTGCACACCAAGATTGCTAAATCTGATTTCAAGGGAATAATACTTCCTCAAGGAAGTTGAAAAAGCACAAAGGCCACCCACTTAGCCCCTCACCTACAAACTTTGGCAATCCTGTCATTAGGATATAAAAGATATTCTGTTTTGAAGGAAGTTATTTGCAAAACAATGCTAATATTGACCAAAATCACGATTAGAGAATAAACAAATTATGCAACTATTCAGACTGACATGGTTCTACTGACAAAATCATAAGACATGAGAGAGATTTCAGGCATTTGCATTTAAAGAAGCCTTCAAATAATTACCTAATGATAGCATGATTCCTGCTACAGTCAATTATCTCTGTTCCACATGATTGACAAAAGATGTGCGTTGTTGAATTAAAATAGAAAATTGTTTGTGTAATGATACAACTGTAAATTAGAGACATTAAATGTCATTATTTCTTTTGTCCTTAAAAGCAGAATGTCTGTCATGTAAGTGCAATTCAGGAAAATGAGATGTCTTGGAATTAAACTTTAGGACTAAAACATGCTGGAATACTTTGATTATGTATCAAGCAGTCGATTTTCTTTCAATTTTGCCATCTTTTTTACCCTCACAAATTTATCCATCATTTCTTATGCAGAGTTATCAAAAACATCAGCTTCTATTTCACACAAGCTTCAGCATCTTCCATACAGCCCTCAGGGAGAGTCTGTATTCCTGGATGAGATGCATCCTACCATAGCTAAATAACTGTATATTCTTCCTTCCCAATGTAAGAAAAAAATTTCTCAGACAAGGTAAACCAAAAGAAGTGTGTGTGTGCAGGTGTGTAAGAACATCCACATTCTGCCTCTGCATTTCTTGCCTAATTTTCAGACTTCAGTTACTCAATCATCACATGTGGTTTCCAAAACCTGATGTAGGGAGCTAAGCATCCAAGAATGCAGGTACTGACAGAATGGTAACCACCACAGCTGACTCATGACTGCAAGAGACAACAGCAGAATGCAGAATATGTATTCTTTTCTAGAAACAGAAATAAGCTCATCTTTAACCAAAACTGTAGCAATTTTATTATGAAAGCACCATTAAATGGTGCCACATGGCACCCTTCACCAGTCAGTTTTTCCCCTCCTCATATTCCTAATAAGCCCTACTCCCACCAGGACAGAAGCTCCCTCACCATGAGGGACTGATGACACTGGCCAAGTCAGTGCGCTTTAACAAAAAACACGTGCTAAAAAAAAAATTAGGAAAAAAAATTATCTCACTTGTACAAAACTTCAGACCCACAGATGTTCCTACCATCTACAATTTGAACTGCATTGAAACTACCATGGAAGCAAAGTTAGAATGAAAAAACAAGACAGCATAGCCTAAGAAGCAAGGGTAAGCAGCTTGGCATTTGCACTACCTCACTGCAGTTGTTGCTGTAATTAAAATCACAGAAGAATTCAAATGACTTGCTCATTTAGACTGCAGAGAAAGCAGAAGTTCATATCAAAATGAAGTGGACTAATCAGAGTGATAGGTGGGTTATACATCCTAGAGGTGTACTCATCCAGTTTTCATTCTACATCTCTAGGGCAAGATCTTAGTGCATACAATGCAAGAAATATAATTGAGGGGGGAGAAGGACAGAAGAGTGGGGTTTGCAGGTTTATTTAAAAGAAACTTTACATGCATTTTTCTTCGTGCTGGAAAAAATGCTGGAGAGACAAATGTTTGGCCTCACCAAATGTCACTCAAATTTCAAAAGGTCATCTGCCTTCTCTCAATAAAGTGTCACCCATTTTTGTCTTTCACCTGCTTAAGGCAGAAAGCCCAGGACAAACACAGTTCCCCATGAAGTCTATGTAGCCTTGTTTTCACACTGGTAGCTTATTTCACAGGTGTTGGGGTTTTTTTATTAAAAGCAGAATTTTAAGTATTAAATGCCTGCACTGATGATCCATAGTACCTGTTTATTATATCAGTTTTGATTAATTAAAACTTTATTTCAACTTTATTTCCAGAACATAGTTAATAAACACACAACAGTGAAATACAAACTGGCACTTTACTTTCAATATTATAAAGAGGATGAGGGAATAAAATATTGGAATAAACAAGTAAACAAATTAATTCATCCCATATTTAAGGTTTAGCCAATCTCAATCCTCTATACATTTATGTTCTCTGCCTTACAATTTTCTTATGCTTCAGCTGCGGAATTTAGCTATTAATCTAGGGCACAGCAAGTGAGAATCCTCTCCTACCTCAACAGAAATCAAAGTTCACTTTTTTCCTGCTCCTACCCCACTTTCTTGATTTCTGAAGTCATGATACTATGCACACAGATGAACCAAAGCAGGAATAAGAGGCATTTATATTTATTCATGTAATTTTGTGAATCAGAACACAAAGGCTCCTGTGGGATTATATAAACACAAGAGAACAGAGCATTTGTAAAGAAGCATTAGCCTCCAGAGGATTCACCACATGCTTGTGTAAACGCCTTTATTTCTGACACTTTGATGCTCAACTGTCATTTAATAATCAATACCCAGGCTCCTCCATTACAAATTACCATATTATCAAGAGCAGATCATGCCTGTTCAGCACTGTGGAGATGGCTCTGCTCTACTTACTTTTAATTACTTCAGGTCAATTGTAAATTAAATGAAAAGGCATCACTGCTAACTTTTGGTAAGAGCAAAAGAGATCTTTGAATTCTCTTCTGCTTCCAGATGAAGAAGAATGGGACTAAAATCTCTCTGTATTAATAAAATGTGGTCCCAAATAATTATTTTAAGTTCATCAAAAGCTTACCATTTACCTCAATGGTTCTGGGAAAACTCTGAGTTCAGAACTTAGCTCCCTCTATAGATATTACTGGAAGAAGGAAATACATTTAATATATGATGTTTCACTATCAAGTTATAGGACTCAACAGTTTAATTTAACACAAAAAAATGCCACTACTATTTAATCATCACATGATCTTGGGTAAAGAGCAGATCCCTCAGATGATACAAACACTTGTTAATCAGTACACATCAAGAGGTAGCAGCAACACTAACAGCAAAGCACAGCCAAATGATGCTTTCAAGAGTGGAAAACATAATGCCAAAATGAAACATTGTCATTTGGCTGATAAGCTGTTGGAATGACACAGCAGCAGTTACCTGTTAAAGATTTACTGTCTCTATGCCACTTACTGTACAAAAAAGGCAAGTGCACATTAAAAAAAAAATCAACCACAAGGGAATTGTTATGGTCACAACCAGATCAGCCTGGAACATTGCCCAAGGCTCCAGAGCAGCTGATAGCTCCTCCCTCAGGAAGGGTCTTGATAACATCTTTCTATCCATAGCTGAGAGGTCCAAGTTGCTTAAGATGCAAAAGAAACTAGAGTCCTTTCCATCTAGTGGAAATGGATGGGATATGATAGTGAAACCTTGAAAATGTCTGACAAAAAAAACACAAGAAAACTGATACATTTTAGAAGTGACATATAAACGTTAAATCATTTCTCTCAATCCACTGGTTTACAGCCCCAAGTCTACATATTATGACAAAGAAGTGTTAGGACTAGAGACATTTTAAATATATCTATATCCAAATATGCTACTTCTCTATTTCTGCAGTTGCTGATGCCAGAAGCTAAATCAGAAGAACATTAAAAGCCCTTCAATTTTTTTGACTTGCTATGTTCATTTCCAGCTAAGTCAAGCAGCAAATTCTGAAACAATATTTTTTGCCTCAGTTATCAGTGACTCATTTCAGTGCACAGGCAGTGAAAAGCAGTATTCACTTGCATCATCTTTTTTGAAATTCACACTTCCTACCTGCTCTCATACATCAGCAGTGGGAATAACTTCAAAAAGCTATCAAGTTTTTTTGCAGCAGAGATGGCAATATTGATCATGAGGTTTTTTCCTCTGAAAGTACTCTCAAGTAGCACAGAAGTTTTTTTAAGAGCAGTGGTAAAGATTTAACTTCTGAAAAGCATTAGTTTATGACAAGTACTTGAAATACAAGGAAGGGCACACACAATTATGTTTAGAATTTATTAATGTAGTAAAATCTTAATGCTTGGTAGAAACCTAGAAGGAACTGGAATTAAGTGCAGAGAACATCAGTAATGTTAAAAAAAAAAATCACCTGGAAGTATTCAGAGAGGATTTCAATAACAGAGAGGACAACATGCACATAATTTGATCACTTTGTTAAACATTACAGTGCATTGTGGTTATAGTTGCCTTTCTGGATTTGCCTGTAATTTAACTTATCCACTCTGAGTGTATCACTGTATGTTTTGATACCAAATATTATTGAGCAGTGCACACTTTAAGGAAGTCAAACCTGCATTAAAGTGTTTTTTTATTAAAAGCAGACTGCATGCTTGCATGACTGAAGTGATACACCATCTGCCTGACTGATAAGAAATACCACAGCAACTTAGAGATTAAACAAACAAAGCCTTGCTTTGTATGCTTCTGTATGCCTGGTGCACAAGAAGAGGGATTATAACCTGTTATTCCAGTAACAAATTCTTCAAGTTCAGCGTTGAAAAATAGCCACAATGCTTGAAGCAAAATGCCACTTCCTTAAATCAGAAAGTGTAAAAGGCCAATCATTGCCAGGAGGCTGGGGGTGTTTCAGAATAGAGCTCTAGAAAAGTGATTTTATTTATGAAATCAAGACAAAAGACTTACAACAACTTCTACAGGTATATGGAGTTTTTTTAATAGAACCTTGTAATTCCCCAGTGCACAAAACAGGCTTTGAGAGGAAGGCACAGAGAAACTTTTGACTTTATCCAAATCAAAGAAAGTTTTAATCATGTTGAATCACAAACTGCCTGGAAGTCTGAATCCTTTTAATCCCACTGCCTCAGAGTTTTACAGCGCTGATCACCTGTCAAACAAAAGGAGACTTCTAGGTAAACCAGAAAGACACCTGGCCACCACAAAAATTACAATCTGTATATCATCCATCTAAAAGTCATGGATCCTGACTAGCTTATCAAAAAGAGTGGGAAGCATGGAAAAAAGTCTAAGCTTTGTTTTAAACTCTTCAAAGGTTTAATCTATTTATCCTGCCAAACTTTCTCTTTACAGTAAATCAGCTTCACCAGCAAAGTCTGCTCCTATGTTAAATTCTTGTCCCACCTGTGTCCCAGTGCACCTCTTGGGGCCATTTACTGGCCCCACTAGGGCAATAACAATTGTGAGGCAAAACAAAATAAATAAAATCAAGTTTATTTAAAATTTTGCCTTTCCCTCAAAAATATCAGAAGTCACAAACCAACCAACTGAAAGCTGGCTGCTGCTTTACAGGGACCCAACACAGTCCCAGAACATCCCCACCAGTGGAAAGATGGAGTACCACACAACTAAAGTGGGAACCGAAAAAAATTACTTCAAATGCTTTCAGCCCTGCCCAACAGCACCACATTCACAGGCCAGTAAAACTCATTTGCCAGTAAAATATTTCCATTTGCCCCTTTTATTCTTCCACTGGCTTAATTCATTTAGTGTGCAGGAACTGTATTAAATTAGGTCCTGGGACATTCCAAATTACTGTCAATAAATTATCTGCCTGTCATGGAGCTAATTTAACCATCTTAGATTGCTTCAGATAATTTGCAATTCTTAACTATTAACCATTAACAAGTCTCCTAATTTAACAGAAAATATCTGTTATTAATCCAAGTAGTCAAACCCTCTACTAGTGACCTTCCTAAATCTGTAACAGCAACAGCTTGGTTAGATTGGAAATTTCAAATCCAGGGTGGTAATTCCTGCCCACTTCCCTTCCCTGGTGCTGTGAACAGTCCTGTTGGAAGACTCAATCACAGGCAATTGCCTTGGCCTCTCCCTGCAGAGTTCCTGCCAGGGTCAGATGCTGAGACACGCGGTGTTCACAGCCTTACTGGAAACAAATTTGGATTACAGATTTCATTCCTCCCTACTCTCAAATACCACTTCCTCTTGAGGGTGAGGATATAGAAGCATTGGCATTTCAAAGTGGCAATTGCTCAGGCTGGGTCAGAGTTACACACTGTGGTAACTGATCCAGCCAGTGAGAACCAGTATTTTCAGCTCACTGCAAAATTCAAGCACGGTCTCTTAACTACATCAGAGCTTTAAAACACTAATGGCCCATATTAAGCATTTAGTACTAGATCCTTTCAAGAGCTTTTCAGGGAATTACCTAAAACAGCCTGCTGATAATTTCCCTTTTGGGGCAATGTACTCCAAGACACAATACTGCAAAAGATAGAAAAAAAATTGGAAATTGCTGTCTCCAGCCCATGAAATAACCCTGACAGTAGAGAATTTTTTGACAACTTAGCTCACACTGAGAAAACTATGAAAACAGAAAGGCATTAAATATCTGTAAGGACAGATAAATCCGTTAGTCTGGATGGTTTTCCCTTTTCTTGAGTAAGGTAGTTAAATACCACCATTTGTATAAAGAGTACCATGGGATTCTTCAAAAATTATTTCAGACTGTGAGCTGTGTTTCTGCTCCACAACAAGGCATTTGCAGTAAACAGAGGATGGTGTTAATTTAGCACACCCTACTGAATCACTGAATGAGTCCAACCCTGCTGTGACCAGGAAAAAAATAATAGAACCTGACCATCCAGGTAAAGAATTACTTAAATGCATTAATTCTTCTGCCAGAAGAATTGCTTCATGAAAGCAATTTTTAATTTTTATGGGTACTATTAACCTTGTTCTGGAACATACTGCTAGGAAAAAAAAATGCAAGCTAACATCTAAAATGCAATGGGGGGTGTCATGGTGTAGCTTCACTGTAGAAGAGGAAAAAAAAAAGCAGGAGCACTTTCTTCCTGCCCACCTCTTGTCACTTTTAAAGGTTGCCCATCTCTTTACCCTTTGCCCTCTCCCAAATCCCCAGGCACTACTCTTTAAACCTTATGGTCCACACTCCCAAGCCTCATACTAAGTTGTTTCTGCTCAAAAAGCTCTGTTTGCATCAACTTGCATGACAAAGTCTCAACAGGGAAGAGGGTCAACAGTGAACAGGAAGCACAACTCAAGTGCTACCAAAGGTACCTTGCTAAAGACCTTATCTATAGTCAGCCAGTGGCTGCCTGAGCTTTGGTGAGTGTTCCATAAGCAAAATAACTCCTGCCTTTAAATTAGCAAATATACAGAAATTCTAAGTACTGTCTCTGCTGCTGGGTAGAGATATAGGCAGCTTGTAGCCCTCACAGTCAAATCAGCCCTTCACAAAGTGCCAAACAAAAGAAAAGTGTGTTACTTAGTGCAGCCCACACCCCTACACTGCCCCCAAACGCACACACACACTCTGCTCATGTGCTAGCTCTGACCCCACTCACATGCTCAGGCTGCCAGCAGAGGCAAAGTCTGTGCCAAGATCTATAACTCTGCCCCCCTCCTACCACTGAGACCAGACACAGCCAGAGCTCACATAGGACAGAGGTTTGCACTACACAGCATTCTTCCCTCAAAAGCAGGAAAGTTAAAATAACAAAATCCTGCAAAATTACACACCAGATTTTTGGTTTTCTCAACACTGCCAACAGAGTTCCCAGGCCCAAGAGCATATCTGCCTTTCAAGACTGGTTTTTTTCTGTTTAATGGAAACTTTGTGATTCCTAAAACAGAAATTCTTGTTTCTTCCCTCTCTACCAATAATCACCTGTATGTTCATAAATATAAGAAATTAACCTCATTACTACAGACTTGCTTTTAGAGAAGGTAGGGAGAGGGAATTTTTTCCAGCCATGAATTAAAGAGGATCCTTAAAAAGAACAGAAGTTCATTGTGCAAGTAAGAGCTTGGAAACTCAAGTCTCCCAGGATCAGTCCTCATTCACTTGTGGTCTTATTCACTTATGCAGTCCTTATTCACTTATGCAGAAAACTGAAAGCATAATTCCTGATGTTTCACTGTACTTACGGGTCTAAAATGTTTGCCCTCTGAATACGCCAACACTGCAAATAACTGGGTAAGAAGCTAATCACTCTCTGGGTTTTATGATCATTTATAGATAACCAAAGCACCTCACTGGTACATCCACACAGCAGTACAAATTGGTCTGTTTGTAAATGGTTTCATCTACCTGCCAGCAGAGAGATGAAAAAGAATATTGATAGCATAACTGGGCAGTTATGTAAATTGGACAACTAAAATTATTCCAAATAATCTCTAAGTCTTTCCTATCCCCACAATAAAATTCATTAATCCTCTTTTTTACACAACCTTTGGCAGCCACGCAAATTTTTTTGCAGCTGCCACTAGAAAAGTAGTCAAAGGGAAGAAAATAGATTTTGAAACTTGGCACTCATTCTGTGTAATTGGTTTTTTTCTGATTACAAACGGTGGAACCAGTACACTAAAAATTTTTGATGCTACTGTTTTAAAGGTATTTGTTATGCATAGATATGATATTTGTTTCTAACATACTGGTTGGAATTTTCTAATTATTTCTGGCTTCTCATGTTTTTGTTAGCATAAAAAATAGTAACACTGAACTTTTCTCCATAGCGATAATTAGGAATTTACAACCTCACATAGATACCCTGTCAACACAAACTGGATGTAAGCAAGTTTTAAAGTGAGTGGTAATAAGCTTTTTAAAAAAAAACATTAAAAAAGCTATCATACACATAAAAAGCTATCAAAGTTTCATATGCAGAAATAGTTTTATCCAAGAACTAGACTGCATAATTAAGTAATTCAAACCTTAGTTATAAACTAATTTTAATTAAAAGTAATCTGACTAATTTCAACTAAGTAAAAATTTAAGTCAGACAAAATATTTGTATCCATTTTCTAAAATACCCATCTCTTTTCCACAGTGGCTGATCAAACTTGCCAGTGAAAAACATTTTGAGTAGGCAACTTGTAATACAGCTATGGTTTATTTCTGTCAGAGGCTGACTGCTGAAGTGTGAAAGAAACTCATTAAAAGCTTCTCACTGTGATTCTGCATTATAAGGAAAAAAAGAAAGAAAATACTTAATGAAGGGTACACTTAGCCTGAAGACACATTCATATTCTGCTTTTAATTTTGCACTATTTCAGTAAGCAATTAAAAGACAGCAATTAGTCACAGAAACACTATTCATACTGGTCATACTGGGAGATTATACACTTCAGCACTGATTTTATGTTAATATTATGAGAGTAATGAGGGAGATCAAGATAATACAGCTAAATAAATAGAAGAATCTTTTACCTTAATCTTAAGACAAGATTCACCGCACATGGAACTTCACTGTATTCCTCACTAACAGCAGGCTGAGACTATTAGAGAAAAAAGCAAAAAGTCTTATAAAGGATGCCAAAGGGAAAAAAAAAACACAAAAAACTTTCCATGCTAACAGTTTGAAGTTAGCACAGAATATTTAACACATTCTCTAACTTTAAACACTTGCAGTACACAGCCTATAATATAGCTGATACCAGTAAAATTCCCATATTTCAATTACAGAGAAACAAGTAATAAATAAGGCCTGCATTAAACCACTGAGTGTAGGAGCTTGTAATCCACCTTGCACCAAAGCAACAATTACCTATTGAATAATATGCACACAGTAAGAATTCCAAACTGCTACTCACATTACTTTTGTGTAACAGTTTTGGTTGTTAAGGAAGTCTTACATCTACCCATATGCAAGGAACTAGCAGCACATCAAAGCAGATATCAAGCTCAGAGGATGTCTTCAGCCGAGAAAAATCAGTAACACTGATATCTTTCACCTTATCACTCCTCCCTCACACTGTGATATCCTCCCAGCTCTCAACTAAAATCTCAATCAAGTCTCAAGCAAAAGCGTATCCTACATACAGAATGCACCAGGCTCCTCTACCCTACTATGATTTCATACCCACCTTGGCATATTTTCACCAGTCACAGAACAGTCTGTTCAGAAGTCACAAAGGGTTCAGAAGCCCTCCCAAAATAAAGACTTGCATCACAAATTTCATTTGACTTTTTTTAAACAGTTTTCCATATCAAAGCCACTTTAAAAAAAATTACACAAGATCTGTATTTTATTATCTGTGTATTTTCAGCAAACATTATTGAATTTTTGGAAAATTCTTTTTCACAATCACTAAAATGAGAGCAGGGTTTTTTCTGCTTCAGTTAAATTCCTTCCATTCATATAAGCTACTATTATTTATGTGTCTTCAACAGACATGTTATGCCAATATAGAGGAATGTGGATCCCAAAGACCCCAGAGGCACACACCAAGTGTGTCACACACTAGTGACAACATGCACGAGTCTTAGTTCCAAGTCATCTTCTAGAGCATTTCAGGAAACAAAAATCAACAGAAGACTTCAAGCAGAGGGTTTTTTTCTCTTTCATAAACTAAGCAACTTTTTAAATTATGAGTTACCTGAATAAACCAGGTCACAAGTAGTAGAACTCTCAACATTTAAGACAGTAAGACTGTGTGGTGAAAATCCTACTTTTGTACCCTGCTTACATAAAGTATCTGAGATGCTGAAGAGCTGTGTAAATTAGGTCTGCAATGGAGACACTGGGGTCATCACATGAGCTAACAGGACTAAATCTGACAGGAAGTTGCTAGGCTTTCAGAAGATTTCTCTGACACCAGTGAAAATCAGAGAATCTAAAATAGCAGGTGAAGTGGCAAGGGTCACCCACCCAAGGAACAGCTATGTTTAAAGACCACTTAGTCTGTAAGCCATAATTCTATTAAACAATTGATTATAGTAGTGATGCTTCCCACACTTAGCACAGGGCCATGAAATTCTATATGGTATTTTATTCTTCTGAGTTAACCTAATATGCTTCAGTACTGAACTATTTTATTGTCTATGGAAGGAAATATTTTAATTATAAGCTACATGTCATGATATAGATACTAAGAAGAAAAAATATTTGGAGATGACCTAGCTACTCCAATGCAGCCTTCATTACCAGTACAGACAGCAATTAGTGTCATCTAGTTACAAAGATTCATTAAAAAAAGCCAAATTACCTATCTTCATGAAGTCTCCTGGGCACAAACATAACATGACTTTTAAAGTCCTATCCATCTTATCCACTGTGTGCTGAAGTTCATTGTTACAGGCACAATGGCATAACAGCTCTATCCTCACAAGCACTTGCCATACAAGGCAGCAGAACAATACTCCCATCTCAATTCACATTTTTAACAGCAGACATGAAAAAGAAATCTCTTTACTCAAATGCTTGGAAGAAAAATAAATTGATCAAGACATTTTTACCTCTGCATTCTCCTCCTCCTTCAGTCTTCGTGACTGGAAAACAAATGCAGTGAGACATGAGCTATGCAGCTTTATGCAACAAAGATCCAGAAATACTAACAATTAACATAAAGACAGAATGTCTTTTAGAGTATAAGTGTCTTGGCACAAACACAAGATACCTTTTCCTGAGAAATAGCAGCTTTGCCTTCCTCACTCTTCTCATCCATTTCATCATCACTCCATTCCCAGTCCCCATCTTCTGTTTTATGGAGGTGACCACTGGAACCTGGCACTCGTCTGACCTACCAAAATATTGATTACTATTACACAAACATCTTTCTTGGTGTTCTGGTTAATCAACAATTATTTGCAATTTTTATTCTGTGTGCTCTCATTAATTTGCTGCAGGAGCCACTAACATATTCTAATAATATCTGACCTCCTTAAGCCAGTGGTGTTTCAATGCCTTGCATCAAATGAGCAGTGATCAACTTGCTTCTACATTCTGTTGGTTGGTGGCAGTGATGGAAAACACAAAAGAGGGGAAAAAAACTAAATATAAAAATCTGACTAGAAAAATTATGGTGCTTTTCAGCATAATGAAACTTAAAATAAAGACTAAACTGGTATTAACCCTGCTCTAAACCCCTATGGTTTGCTGCAAACCATAATGTGCAGAGACATGCAGCATGGGACAAATTCCAGCTGCTTCTAAATCCTATCAGGAACTATAAACAGCAAGATGCATAATATGAAAATAGTTTAGACCACTTCAAGTCTGAGACCATGAGCCTCCAAGGAAACTGTGATTCAGGCATTAATACAATTTTTCCAAAGCAGATTTTCATAGAGAGCTGGGCACTTATGCTATTCCTGTACTGGGTTTAGGCCAAGCACAATTTGGAGCTGGCTGGCCAGACACCACAAGAGCATGAGTGATCAGAGTCTTCTTCCAAAACATTGTTCATACACAAACAGGTATCTTGATGTCTGTCTGGACTCTTCCCCTCTTCACTTCCCAAACACCCACCTGCTCCTCTCCCTTCCCTTTTGCATACATAAGACTAAACCAGAGAAGAGAGTGAAGACCTCACCTCACTTCTGCATTTCCTTCAGTCCTTATGATATTCCTCCCTTACATTTATTCCCTTTACAACTGAGTTAGAGTGCCCTACTCAGTTTCTCCATATTTTTTTCTCATTTGTAACTAAGAAGAAGGGAAACCTATGGAGGACACTGAGGGAATACCCTATGCCATCTCTTGATGGACAAATTCTGCACAATTTTCCCTGTTTCCCATAGCAAGTTCCTATTGGACCAATTTTAGCCTAGTCACCTCCAAGCTTGGTAGAAGCAGCTCATTTGTTTTTGGGAGGAAGGAGTAGGCAGACACCAAAGCAAGCAGTAGCACAGCAATTCTTTCCCCAGCTGCAATCAGCCCAGGCACAATCAGTGGGCTCTTACACTCTACAGCATCAGGGATCAGCACAGACACAAGGTAATCTAGCAGGCAATTTGCCTGCTGCTTGTGGATGTAATTTATTATCCTTCAAGGAGACTGAGCTAGGCTTTTGTTTACAGCACAGGCATCTTCCAAATGGCTCTATACAAACCTAGCAGAGGACATCATCCACAACTAAAACCATGCTTTTCCAGCACAGTAGGATATATTGGTTTACAGACACATTCAAACACTGCATCGTGCACTAAGCAGTATCTTCTCCTGCTACTTCCATTTTCAGCTGTTTTGGAGACTTATTCTAAACAGAATTATTTTAATGGGGCTTAATGATGCTTGCATCATTTGCAGAGAGGAGCTCATTTCAAGTTTTTAAATAGACTGTCTTTTAATAAAAAATAAACAAATGGCCCAAGTACAAAGTAAAATACCATGTTAAATTAAATTATTTTCTTGAGAGGTTTCTGAAAGCAGGAAAACAAGTTTAGTGGTACTCTGTTTCAATCAGACTGATTCCCACCAACACACATGTTCACAAGAAAGAAATTATAATTTCAGCAAAGTACCCAACCTCTTCAACTTTCAGAAATGTGAAATTGTTATCTAGAACATTTTTTTAACTGGTGCATGTGCTTAACACTTGCAACGCTTGGCGAACTAATTTGCACAATTTTTAGACTAACAAGCCTGGCTTTGATCACTCAGCTCTAGTTAAAGCCACAAAGAATCAGTCACATATGGAGGGCATGTACCCTACCTAGGTGAAGGAAAGAGCACAACTGGCACACTATGCCTGCAAATAAATTGTCTCTTTGTTCATCGTAAACATCTCACTCTAGTATCAGATGTTGGATGGAAATATACATAATTTATATAACATATTAAATTTCTGTTCTGGCTATCATTTGAGATACTAGTAGCAGAGACTGATACCACAGGCAGCATGCTTGCATTTCACTCCAATAATAACAGCATTAATGCAGTTGAGAATGTTCTATATATTTCGCCTGATACCCTGCTACAGGTCTTCCATTTTACAGAGAGAAATAAAGAAGCAAACAAAGGAAGCTATTTATATACAAGGGCACAAAGCAAATCCAGGACAGAACATGGAACCTAAACAAACTTCCTGTGTATCTACAGAAATAAGTAGTCAGTTGGTTACATTGCATGCAGTAGCCATACAAATGTAATTTCCCCATCAGCTTCAGTCAAAATACACAAAATCAATAATTCCTTATGCTAGAATTGTATATCTTTCAGGAAGTATTTCAGAGAGAAAGGAAAACAAATTAAAACATGCTCAATCCTAATTTGGATTTTACTGATTAAAAATCTAAACAATCCTTCCAATTAGGAACTAAACTGAACCATAACTTTTGCTAATAAAGAAAACAATGAAAGTTCAGTTTTACGAGACAAATTAACGCATATTAGAAAACATATTTCACATAAGTTGGAAGACAGAATAAAAAATTACTTTGAATGACTGGCAGTTAAACTACAACCAATACAAAAGCAGTTCAGAACATTGTGTTAATGTCCTCTCTTCTTAAACCAGTCTGAATGCTGCAAATATCATCATGGAAAAAAACCTTAGTCTTATGTTTTTCTCCTACTAGGGAAAAAAGTTAGAATTTGCAGTGTTTCATAGTCATACACAGAAACTATTGGAATACTCCCTCCCAGAGAAATCAATTTTCAGAACATTGTAATGTACAACCAAAAGCTGTTTCTAGGAGGAAAAGCTTTATAAGTGACTGCCAACATTACCAGAGCTGTGGAAGAAAAACATTATGAACATCAATTAAAGCAGAGAATGTTGAACAAATCAGTGAGTGAAAAAACCATGACCACCACAGAATATTAAGCCTTATATTAGTAGTAGTATTGTTGTATATGTTGTTCTTGGTTAAAGCTTATTGCAGAATTCAACACAGTCACAAAGATTTAAGTTTAATTTAAACTGCTGACATAACTCTTTGTCCCCATCTTTTTAAAGTAGGATACAGATAATTTAACATTCCCTGCCAATTACACCATGCACTAGGAGAATGTGTGTTAACAGATGAACAGGGCAACTGTAAATCCCACCCAGGGAAGGTCAGGCCTAATCAGCCTGACAGAGAGAGAACTTCATCAGCAGAATGCAGAAGCTGCCACATTTCCCAAGACTTGATGAATAGAAGGCAACAATGTAGAGAAGCAAAACATAAATTGTTTTTTTCAAGGCACGATGTGCTCACTATATGTAGATGTTAGAGACTAGGGAAAGAAGAATCTATTATTCATTACTGATTCTTTAGCTGCTGCAATCTCTTTGCAAGTTTATTTTTGCAAAGTGACAGCAAAGGGAATGAACACTTTTTGAACACTAAGCATTTGCTACATCCTTATTCACAACTGCTCAAAACAGAAAAGAATTGGCCCCACTTACAGATTATTTTATTTCAGTGCCTGTAAGTTAATAAAGAAAGATATAAAAAGCATACACTGTGGGATACCAGTGCATACACATAAAGCATTACTGCATTTCATACATGGTAGAACACGTGATCTTAGACTACATTACAAATCCAGTCTGTCAGTAAGAGCAATATTATGCATCTACTTTATTTTTCCTCCTTCTGCAGGAAGATGACTGAACTACTAACACTGACTTTC